>NC_090275.1:57406277-57708152 GCF_040414725.1 Anabrus simplex
AAAATGTAAAGGAATATGCATCAAACATGGTCACCTGTCAGAAGAAAAACTATTCACGGCAGATGAAAAACAGATACCATGTCTGAAGAAAGGAGAATCTATCAAATATTTGGGTGTAAATTTTTCCAATGAAATTACCTTCCAGTCCGTCGAGGTCCTAAATAAGCTCAAAAACACCCTAGAGCTCCTCATTTCTTCACCCCTTTTGCATTCCGATCAAAAATTTGTAATCATAAACACTTCAATCTGTCCCAGTTTGGTATATAAATTTCAGACAGTACCACCACAAAAGATTCCAGTCAAATTTACAAATGACGCCGATATTATGGTTAGGGGGGCATTAAAGGAAATTTTGCAACTTCCCATGGATGTCCCGAATGATATGATATACGCTGAAATGAAATTTAAAGGTCTGGGTTTATTTTGTGTATCATGGGAAATATATCTACAACATATTAATGCATGCAAAATTTTGAAATCTTCCAATAGTAATTTTCTACATTCAACGAGAAACTTATGTCAAGAAATCAGCACAAGCCTTGCCGTATTAAATGTAGCAGAAACAGAATCTATTCGAGACAAAAGACATGGCTTTGTCGATACAAAGAAAGTCCGACTCGAACTGAGAAGAAGAGCCTTTGACAACTGGAGAAAAAAAGAGCATAAAGGCAAAGGTGTAGTCCTATTTAAACAGTATACTCCAGCGAATACATGGATTCATGATCATAAAGGATTGTCTTGCAGTGAATGGCGTGATGCAATAAAAATGAACGCCAATGTCTCTGCTGTGCGTACTGTACCTGGCAGATCCCAGGGCAACAGCCTCTGTCGGCGTTGCCACAGAGAGTTCGAAACTCTTTCACACGTCCTGGGAGCCTGTCCACATGGTGAATTACTGCGCACCTCACGCCATAATGTAGTCAGATCAATGATAGCTAACGCTCTTAGAGGACAAGGTTATAATGTCTATGAAGAAGTACACGGTCTCTCCAACAGAGGAAGCAACCGACGCATTGACATTATTGCTTTTAAGCCATCCTGTTCTGAAGGTTTCATCATTGATCCAACAATTAGATTTGAGACCAACGAAAACCAGCCGGAAGAGGTCGATGCAGAAAAAAGAAGAATTTATGAAGAAACGGCGGACTTCTACAAGCAAAAATATAAGCTCTCATCCATTTCTGTAATCGGCTTGATGTTAGGTGCTCGAGGAACAATACCTGCATTTTTTGTCAACTTCTGCAATACCTTTGGGCTAAATAGAGATTTTATCTATAACATCGCCATTACCACACTCAAGAAGTCCATCATGATCTTCAAGAACCATGCTTGCGGACCTCAAATAAATGTTTGACATGCCTCACTCGACTGCCTACATTTAACATCATACGAACACATTATCTATTGTATCCACATCCATTATTGTTGTGAAGGTACTCTTTGTCTTTGGGCAACCTGCAGCTGTTGCAGGAAGATTGTATAATAAATACAGTCTTTACAAAAAAGTAATTGTTACGATTTGTGTCGTTCGAACTGTCGTACGATACATTAAACAAGACACATTTTAGAGAAGTTGAAAACCTACAATATTAATTTTGAAATCAATTCTTGCTGTTGTACTTGATATTTATTTCTAGCCCCACAACTGCGATTTTTAGATGCTTAAAGGGAATTTAGGTGCCTACAGTAGGCTTTCATAATTGAACGAAATAGGTTCTAAAATTATATTTGAGGCAGATATAATTTTACGTATTTTCATAAGAATTTGCCAATACAATACAAATATTACTTCGCTAAATTGATAATAATTCTTTAGAGGAAATATAAAAAGAACTTCATTCATCTCTTTGCAACAAACGTCACAGAATATTAATTTACAATCCGATGTGACATGGGGAAACTCCTGTAACCACTGTTTAATTAAAGGAGACTTCGAAGCTGACACTTTGAGCATAATGCATACACTGAACAAATGGACAAGCGAAATGTTCTCAGAGAATGAAATCATGAGTTCTGTTTCCAGCCGTCTCCCACCTTGTGGCCATGTATACTGCGGGAGGTTCTTAAGGACTTTCCGGGAGTGTGGTTAACAGCTTCCCGCTTTTAAGGTATTGTTTAGAAAGTATTTCAAGAATATACTGAAAACGAGTCGGCAAATATTTTAGTTTCTCGGAATAAATTAGAAACACTTTTTTCGATTAAGGGACAAAATATAGGGTCTATAAGATTACAGGCAAACATAGGTTCTAATGTTATTTAGGCATGTTTAGGAACTGAAAGACCATCGTATTTAAACTTATAAATATATGAAACTTGCTATTACAACTTCATTTTAAGGAATCCCTTCATAAACAAAATAGTTTTTTTCCGCAAATCCCGTAGTCTGATTAGAATTTGTACTTTACTGGGACAGCCGTCAGTGATATGATGGTAACCGGGACGAAAAGTCAGGTTCTAAGATTCTCCAAGAGCTTTAATTACTGTGTTGATGACGTGAAGGTACTTTACGGGGATCAGTGTAAGTATAAAAGTGTCAATATATCTCATCACATTAACGAGGTTATAAATAAAATTTCCAGACCTCATCATCTGGTCGTGAGGATGTTTAGCATTTGTAGTAATGATGTAAAAGAGAGGGCATATAATTTACTACGAAGTCCACAATTAGAATATGATTTCGGTGTATCGACCCTCACCAGGTTTACTTGATTCCAGAAGTGGAACAAATCCAAAAGGAAACAGCTCGATTTGTTCTGCATGATTTCCAACAGAAAAAATAGAGTTACGAAAATGTTTCAAAGTTTGAACTGGCAAGAGAGCAGTGAGGGGAAGAGCTGCTCGACTAAGCGGTATGTTCCTAGCTGTTAGTGGAGAGATGGCGTGAAATGACATTAGCAGGCTAATAAATTTGAGTGGTATTTTCGAAAGAAGGAAAGATGAGAATACGAAGATAACGTTGCAATTCAAGAGGACAAAATGAGGAAAATAGCCCTATTAGTTTATAGGAAAAATAGTCAGGGTTTGGAGTAATTTACGAAGGGTAAAAGTCCCAAATTATTTGAAATTCTTTAATAAAAGGCTGGGAAACAACTAATAGGGAATTAGCCACCTGGGCTGCTGCCCCAACTGAAGATAACTGTTGATTGATTGATTGATTGATTGATTGATTGATTGATTGATTGATTGATTGATTGATTGATTGATTGATTTATTTATTTATTTATTTATTTATTTATTTATTTATTTATTTATTTATTTATTTATTCATTTATTTATTTATTTCTTGGCATAGGGCATTACAGAGGTACAGCTATTATAGAAATTCGTTGTTGTTAGTTGTTAGTAACATGTACAGTATTTGGAACATGGACATAAAGGTTCAACTTCTTCACCCAGTGTGATAAAAAAAATCAGGGTTAGGTGAGATTATTTTATCCTGATATTACAGTCTTTACAAAAAAAAGTAATTGTTACGATTTGTGTGGATTCATGTTGCCCAGTGATCCACCAAAAGTTTCCAAATCAACCCTAGGTGAGGTACAAGTGACAAAACGTGTTTTAAAAGTTCGGGAGTCGCCGCAGAATGTTCTGGCTCATATATTTCCCATCTCCGTCACTAAACTCCCCTTTTCACTCAGTCAATTTTTTTTTCTAACTCCATCCTCTATACAACGACACAGATGTACGGCTCGTCTCTGTTTTGGTAACGTTTAATACAGGCTGGAGGTGGACAGGCCGATGAATTGTTCTCAAACCGGAAATTGTTAAAGGGTACTTTCCTGTAGTGCAGATATCAATTTATCCGTAAAAAAAAATCAGTCGTATTGGAAATATTTTTATTGTTTGTTTACATCAGTAACAGCCTAAAGCGTGCGGTTTATTGTGTATGAGAAATATTGTTAATATTCTCCACAGAACCAGATCTTCTAGTCTTCCATTAATAAAAGAAAACTTGAAACTAAAGCTTAAGAAAGGCAAAAACACCATGAAGTGGTACTAAATTTAGGAACCTCGGCGTCTCCGAAATCGTAAAAGTAGTTAGTGGCACGTAAAGCAATAACATTATTATTATTGGACGGTTATTTCAGACTTATTATCTTATTTTATATTTATTTTATAGCATGCGAAAGAAGCTACATTGTTAATGCAATTTTTAAAATTAACTTACATCAAACCCATTACCAAACTTCACAAGCTGCCACTGTTTAGATATTAAGAGGTTAGTTGAAGGCAGGGTGACATTAAGAGCAGCACCAAACTATGCTATGGTATGAAGACACAAATAACCACAATCACTTACCTTGATGACTCGAGACAGGTACTTCATCTCCTTAACGTCCTCGGAGGTCACATCCCTCTCCCAGTCGTCAGCGAAGACCTCTTTCAGTTCTTCAAAGACAGCAGTTTGTATTGTTGGATGCAACGCTAATAACAGCAGAGTGAAGCACATGGTGGTGGCTGTTGTGTCCGCCCCTGCGAGCAGAAAGGTGTGTACCTCGTCTCTTAACTGCTGTTCATCTAATTCAGCACCTTCAGTTTCGGAATCACGGATATGATTATCTATAATAGAATTCCCTTTGTTCATCCACTCATCGGTTATACTCGCAGACGACTTCAATTCCTGATATTCTTCCAGCTTTCTGCTTAACATTCTGTCACCTATTTTGTGTAAAACTTCTTCCAGTTTTCTCTGTTCCTGTCCCATAGCAGTTAAATAGTAGACGGCGTCATACATCAACCAAGGTCTCATTACACGTTCAGTGATCATCTGGATCGCCCGTTTCACTAAGTCTGCGACGGTTTCAAATTCGAGATCTGTATTCAGAGGAGCGCCTATTGCAGTTTCGCTTATTGTATAACCAGTAAATGTCATTAGTGGGGGCATGAGGTTAAACTTGTTTCCATCAGAAAATTTCTTTAACTCATCGACCAAAATTCGGGATCTGTTGTTGAATACTGGTATATATGTATCTAGAATCTTGTATTGCATTGATTGAGCAACAATCCTTCTCTGCTTCTTCCATGTTTGAGACGTGCATGTGGCTAAACCATTTCCAATAAATCTACTGACTGGCCTCATCACATATTTATCTCTGTTTAACAATCGTGTTTTCACTAATATCTGCTCTGCGTCTTCAGGAGATGTTACAAATACGTATAATAATGGCCCAATCCAAACTTTGAAACAACGTCCCTCATTTTGACTCCACTGCTGGTGAAGGAGTGCGAACAGCTGACGGGGACTACCACTACATTGAATTGCATTTCCCAGAAGAGGTAATGTCGGCGGTCCGGGGATCCTGTTGCCCAGCTGACGGAGTCGACGTCGTGACCACCAAACCTTAAAGACGATCGCACAGCATAGTATTAAAATGGCGATGCCATACTCTGCCTTCCAAACGTGTCCCATGACGGAATGCACTGAACTGCAGCAGCAACTGCACTTCACCTTTTATATGAGTCAGTTAATACCAGCAAGGTCGCAGAATTTCCTCTCAGGCTATCTGTAACCTTCGAATGCAGAAGTTACCTGGAGTGAAGGTCAGAGTCAGGAGGCACTCATGTTGTGGCGCAGGTGATATCATAAACTTGAAGATGCCCTCAAACTTATGCAAGCTAATTATTCTGTTTTCCATCTTCAGAAGAATAAGTGGCAAGTGAAAAATATTTCCTTTTTTTCAGGTCTCGAATTAGTTTTCCTTGGACTTCGACACAGTCACATTTTCCAAAGCCTTCCTTCATTAGGGCGTACCTCTGACACTTACTTGCGTTCCTTCCAGGGTGAATTGTAGTGTAGTTATTTTATTACATAGCATCTTGCCTGCTATATTCGTAAGTTACCGCTATGTACGGTAACCCTTCCTAATTTCAACATTTAACTAAAGGATGGTTTTCATTTCTATTAGAGCATAGTAGGGAAAATTTGTGATGATAATTATTATAATCTGTGTACGAATTTACCTTTGTTGTGTAATCCTTGTATACTTATTCCGAAATTTAACATTTATGACAATTTTCATTTCTGTTTGGGCGTAGTAACTACCTCGTCTTATTTCGATACGCCTGAACGCAGTTTAGAATTATTGTAGTGTAGTTATTTTATAAGAAATTAGCGTGCATATTGTATTACAGCGATATATTTTTACAGTAGGGGAACTATCTCTCTAGACATTTAGCTCTTTCTAGAATTCTACACCGAGCTCAATAGCTGCAGTCGCTTAAGTGCGGCCAGTATCCAGTAATCGGGAGATAGTGGGTTCGAACCCAACTGTCGTTAGCCCTGAAGGTGGTTTTCCGTGGTTTCCAATTTTCACACCAGGCAAATGCTGGGGCTGTACCTTAATTAAGTCCACGGCCACTTCCTTCCCACTCCTAGCCCTTTCCTGTCCCATCGTCGCCATGAGACCTATCTGTGTCGGTGCGAGGTAAAGCAACTTGAAAGAAAGTCTCATATTCAGGAGGGTGACTCCTTGCTTAGGCCGAGTCAACCCATTATAATACCAGCACAAGCCGAGCCTCCCTAAAAGGATGTAATAATAATAATAATAATAATTATATTCCGCTGACATATATACATAATTCTATTCATAGAAATCCTTCTTTTTTGTCTGTAGGTATTTCCATATTTGAAGAGTTGAGGATGGCTAAGAGAGGCAGGTGTAAGGAATGTAGGTATGAATGGGTACTAAGGAAGATGTGGGAAGAGATATCGAGTTTGAGAGAGATAATTAGACTTGTAACTGGAGAGAGGAATGAAAATAGCTGTCCCTCAATCAATGCACCGGATACATGGGTAGGCAGGGGGCAGGGGAAGGAAGGGGGGCAGTTTTGCAAGACAGGTGGGCTAATGATTGTAGGTCAAGGAAAACGAGGGTTAAGTGTTTTCCTCAGACGGTGAGCCCAGGAAAGTTATCGGTGAGGAGTCTGTATGTAGATCCGCAGAGGAAAGATGGAGATAGTGGAAGAGCTACAGAGGAGGGATGGGGCGGGAGGAAAGGAGTATATAGAGTAGAGGATAGGAAGAGGCAGGTGGAACAGGGTAGTGAGAGGGTGAAAAGGGAAGAGGAAGTGTTTTCTAGACGTCAGGGAAGTTAAGGGAGATCAGGAGAGGAGAGGATTGGATGAGGAAGGTGGGGTTGATGCTCTGGTCATGAGTGACATAATTGTCAGGCATGTGGGAAAGTGTGTGGAGGAAGGAGAACCAGGCCAGTGATATCCAGGAATAAGGTTGAGGCAGATGTTTTGGAAAAAATAGAAGGGAAGGAAGAGGGAGAGGACAAGATGGCAACTTTCCACGTTGGTACCAATAACGTAAGGTAAAGAGGAATAATTACTAACATAGTTGGGGATGTGAGGGATCTGCTTACAGGAGCACAGAATAAGTTAAGGAAGCAGTGATTGTTATCAGTGGGAGACTGTGTAGGAGGGATACTGACTGGAGGGTACTTAGGATTTAGATGTTAATGGCTGGGTAGGAGATAGGTATCTACGCTCAGATGGCCTTCAATGGTACATATAAATGAGGGGGTTTGTTTAGAATTCATATTGCCAGACTGAGTGGCTCAGACGGTTGAGGCGCTGGCCTTCTGACAACAACTTGGCAGGATAGATCCAGGCTCAGCCCGGCGGTATTCGAAGGTGTTCAGATACGTCAGCCTCGTTTCGGTAGATTTACTAGCACGTAGATTCCTGTGGGATTAAATTCCGACACCTCGGTGTCTCCGAAAAATCTTAAATGTATTTAGAGGGACGTAAACCAAATAACATTCTTCTTCTTCTTCTTCTTCTTATTATTATTATTACCCGTGGAACGCAGAGGTGAAAGAAGGTGCCGGGATGAATGGGTATAACTACAAAGTCAAAGTTAATTTAAAACTTTAACAAATGTTATATTTTTTTTAGAATTTCAAAAAATCAACAAATAACAGTTACAATTAGCAAATTTGGAACAAGTCAAGGAAAATACAATACAGTGAGTTCCACAAGTCCTGGGCTTCAAGCCCCTCGCTTTACATTTCCTGAGCTCTCAGCTCAACTTTACAAAGAGCATAATTTTTATGCAAGGGCAGAATTCCCCTAATACATGGAGCACTTGCTCAGTCAATTTCAATATCAAGCCTCCCAGAGGCATTCATTAATTTTACAAAACATTGAAAAAGAGGTAACAGGCTCTCAGTTTTCCAAGCCTATTCAAGGCAACATTACATGACAATCTACTAATCACAGGCCTTACAAGGCACTATTTACAAATTTGAAACAGGGGTATCTTGTGCCCAACCTATTGGGCCGTTGCGGAAAGAAACAGGTTAAGTAAATGGCCCGAGACACAAATTGAATGGGGGCAAATACTTGCACTCCTAAATATGCATCCTTAAAACCTACAGGGCACTAGGCCGATGAAACAGGAGCTATTCCCAAACTATGGAGGTAACTCGTATAATAATAAATTAAGACATTACGGAAAGGAAAAAGACCAGTTTCAAAACGTAGTCACCTCAAACCAATATGAAGGGGAGCTCAAGAGGGTACATCACTCTCTATCCCCGATTTACAGTTAAAGATTTTATGAAGTTTTTACATAAGCCGGCAGAAATTACATTTTCAGAAAAGTAGGTTACATAGTTAAAGTTTCGGATCTCTCCCTCGGGTTAAACTGCAGAGCTAGCAAGAAATAAAGATGTTAATTGGCCATTACCTTGCTGAAGAACTGCTGCCTGATGAAAGAGGCGCCTCCCGCCTCCTGCTTGACACACACACACACTTAGTTAGATGATGATCAAATGGCCAAGAGACGAGAAAATCCGCACTTTATAAACCCTAGGGGAAGGTTTGAGAACTTTCACGAATAAACCAGCCACACCCTCTCAATTTTATTGGATAACATCAAAAGTGACGCTCAGAATCGAGGAAGAAGCCTGTGATAGGCAGAAAATTAATTACAGAAATTCATGATTGGCTAAATTCAAAACTTGCGGAAAGAAAAGATCAATATTGCCAACCCAAAAATAAATGAACATAATTTAGTAAAAAAATAACTTATGAATACAAAACTTCTTCAAATCAAAGTCCTTCCACTTCGTACCAGGGTGCATGATCATAGTTTTTTAGCAGTGACCTCTGTTGAAGAAGGTCCAAACTTCTTGATGACTGGTAAAAAAAACACGTAGAATTTCATACAGTTCATGAAACTTCACAATAAGAAAATTACGTCCAGTTACTGTACTGACATCTTCTGAGTAAATGTTTAAGTAGGTCTAGTTTCAAGTTCACGATTTCTCCAGTAGAGGAGTTCTTTTAGGCGCAACATTTTAAATGTGCGGCTTAGAGGTGTACCTCCCGGTACAATTATTATTATTATTATTATTATTATTATTATTATTATTATTATTATTATTATTATTATTATTATTATTATTATTATTATTATTATTATTATTATTATTATTATTATTGTTGTTGTTGTTATTATGACAGCATAGAAAGCATCACGTCAAGCACGGGTGATATCATAATGTTAGTGTTGAACTGTAACAGTATTGAAAAGGAAGGAATAGAATTCAATAATTTTACAGATATGTATATATTTACCAGATATTGTAAGAGGAAAGGAACCATGGCTGAGAATAGATAATTTTTATTATGGATATGGAAATGTTCTCCCGGAACTGGAGTGTTTATCGTAGAGCCAGTTCAGGATGGACAGGATGGGGCGAATTCATACTGGTGAATGAAGAATTTGTAAGATACGAAAAATGAAAGACGAGTAACATGAAATTATGGGTGTAATGCTTATCGGTAAACATAATAGATAACTTGATGTTTTGGGATGAACAGATCTGGCAAGGCTGGCGCTGACATGCGGAATTATTTGATTACATAATCGGTTATGTGGGAAACGACACAGAAAGGAACGTTATTGTAACGGGTGATCTGAACTTACGAATGGAAAGTGGGAAGGGAATGCGAACGACAGAAAGCATATCCAACAAATGGTGAATAATTAATATGCGAAGAACAGCTGAATCACTGTGAAAGAACAAGCTAGAGGGAAAAGTATATTAATTACAGTAATGGAATGGGTTTAAAGCAATTGTTGCGGTATGTGAGAACAAATATGTACCTAATTTTAAATGTGGTAAGGAATGGCAAGTATACTAAGTACTGTAATATAATTTTCCCTCTAGTTTGTTACATCACATTGAGTCAGCTGTTCTCCGCATATTATTTATTCGCCATTTGTTGGTTATGCTTTCTGTCATTCGCATCCCCTTCCCAATTTCCATCAAAGGGACCCCTTCGGACTTGAGTTGACGCTGACTATAGACGTGGTGCTGACAAATCCAGATGAGCTCCATACAGGAACTGAAGTGATGGATGGTATAAGTGACCATGAAAATGTCTCTGTCGTAGTAAATAAATGTGATAGAGAGGAATGTCGTTATATTAGGACTAAGAGGCAATATCATGATTAATAAGAGAGGCTCGGTAAACCGTAAAAGTAGTTAGTGGGACGTGAAAACCAATTACATTATTGATACGAAAAGCACCGGAAATTGAAGAAACGCCATTATGATCAATGGGAAATGTTAAATAAAATTGTAAATGGCATATGGGATTGGTTTAAAGCAATGGTTGCGGTGTGTGAGAACAGATTTTTGCCTTTAAATGTGGTAAGGTATGGCAAGGACCCATTACACTGCAACAGGGAAATAATAAGATTAAGGAGGTGCAGATGAGAAAGAAATAGTTAGGGATGGTTGCGGGAGTAAGGAGAGACTGAAGGAGCGTAATGGGAAATTGAATTTAGCGAAGAAACCAGATAATGATAAAATGATGACAAACATAATTGGCAGTCGTATGACTTTCGGGAAGCAATAGAAGTATATTTAGAGATACTTTAAAGCAGAAACTGGTTCCAGGAAGGACGTTCCAAGGATAATTAATGAAAAAGAGGCGTGTATATGTGGGGATTTACAGAAGGCAGAAGTGTTCAGTTCGCAGTATTATAGTTGGATATAAAGGTAATATCCACATAGAGGAGGCGATTAATACTGGCATATTGCTGATATTTACCTATGATATTCAAGACATTTATAAAAAGGTACAAGAGTTGGAAGCTAGAAAAGCAGCTGGGATCGATATGCTTTCTGGGGTTGGAATGTAATGCCATATCTGAACGAGCGATACCAAATGAATGGACAGTTGCAATAGTAGCCCCAGTGTACAAGCGAAGCGGTGACAAACATAGTGAGTAACGGGAGATTGAAGGAGCTTACAGCCGCGCGGTGTGGGTCACGGAGCTATCAGCTTGCATTAGGTCTTGTGGCAACGATGGGGGAGGGAAGGAAACTATTGTGGCCTTAATTAAGGTACATGCTCAGATTTTGCCTGGAGTGAAAAATGGATTCCACGGAAAACTATCCTCAGGGCTGCCGACAGTGTGGTTCGAACCCATTATGTCCCTAATGCAAACTGATAATTACGTGACCCAAAAACCGCAGCCGCTTGCTCGGTGATATACTTTTTTATAATAATAATAAGAAGAAGAAAAAGAAGAAGAAATTGAATAAGTTATGCATCGAGCTTGATAGCTGCAGTCGCTTAAGTGCTTAAGTGCAGCCAGTATCCAGTATTCGGGAGATAATGGGTTCGAACCCCACTGTCGACAGCCCTGAAGATGGTTTTCCATGGTTTCTTATTTTCACATCCGGCAAATGCTGGGGCTGTACTGCACCCATCAGATGAGTCTGATTGGCGAATTAAATTAATTATACAAAAAGAATGGATAATAATTCCCATATGCGCTATGATAATTATATTATTGGGACATTCAAGAGGCTGAGTGCGTGAGAACAAAGCTTCAGTAGAAGCCCACGCTTCTTTTCTTTCTAGAGCAAATCGTTATCTTGGGAACACCTGGTGTTGCATCAGCTTTGTAACTACGCAGTAACAGTGGAAAAGTACCGTGAAAGAGTGAGACAGAAAATGACGAGTGGAACTACCAGATTTCCCTTGGTTTGAAATGGACCCGTTCATACAATTGAACATCGTATGTATGCTCCAATCAGGTCACAGTATTTGAATATTTTTAAATGTAGCGGGACGATATTGCGTGCAACTTATCTGCAAGCCAGGCCAATAATTAAAGAAGATTTTGTCACAGCAAGATGTCAGTATTTGTGGAGGAAATTTGGGAACAAGCAAATAGCTTATTGAAAGTAAATTGGAATAGTTACGTATTCAATTGCTGGGTAGCAACGCGACTGTGAGGCCCCTGCCATCATGAAGTATGCTAGGCAGCGTATAACGAGATGTAATCCAGCTGACGCCACCGATCTTACAAGAGAAATTACGAACAATTTTATGAGCACGCTACTTTAATATGTTGGCAAGCAGTTATTGAAATTTTGTGTGGAAGCCACTCCATTTATTAAGCAATTTATTTGGGAGCTGTTCCTGTGCCGCCCAATGGGGATTTTTAGGTGTCAAAGTTTGTATCATTCCGCCAAGTAGTGCGCCAACTTCCCTGAAGCTGCAGTTCTGAACCCTCAGTCATCATCGAGAGTGTCGTTGTGTTAAGACGTGTCGAGGACGCTGCTCCTCAGTTTAAGATGTGTTCTAACGAACAAAGAGCCTTCACCAATATATTCAGGCAAAGTTAAGTTTTACAAACGCTAGTTGCCTATGAAAGTGTTTTATCCCTTTCAGACCTGAAAGAAAACTGGAGGCGTGAATTTTTGTTTGTATGTCAAAAACTGACCCACACAATTGTGCGTATCAAAATTCAAAACCCCGTTGTATCACATACGATGATGTATCTTCAAAATTTACGTTCACTAACCAATGTACACACTTCATTGAATATATTCCGGTATTCAGTAAAGCTTCTAGATTAATATAAACGCAATAAATAAATACTTACTTTTGGTACTACTGCTTCTCGCCATCTCGCCGATCAACTGTGCTTTTTAAACTCTTCTTCCTTCGCCCTGGCGGTCAAGCGCATACTAAAAATAAATGAAATAGACGCCACGTGTCCCGCACAATCACTGCAGTCCGGTCTAGCGCCGAAAAAACATCAAATACGGTCAGGGATAAACAAAATACGAACCCGCACAATTGTGCGTACTCGGTCTGAAAGGGATATAAGAATATCATAAAACTAAACAACAGTTTAATGTAATTTACAATGTTAGATTTACGTATTACTGAAGTAAGACTTGGAACTACGCAATGAGTCCTTTGTACGCGACTTTAGTAGGCTAGCCCGTACGAGAAGTACAATTTTAAAACAGTCAAGGAGACTACAGTATATTTGGGAACATTTTGTTTGCTACTGGCAGTAGTTATTCAGCTGCTAGAACGGTTCTCCCAGGGGGAATATACTTTCTCTTTCTACCAGTATTGAGGTCAAGGCATGAAACGAAACCCCACACACAGCCGTTTCTTTGTGAAGACACAAGGGGTGTTGAAACTACAAAGTACTTTCACTGCGCGTGAGATAAACGTGAAAGAATGTCTAGGATGGTGAATCACATTTCCAATCTTATGTATTTGAGCACTGTATAGGCTGTATATATATCAGAAGTGTTTCGTGTTATAATGTTTTTGTATCAGTGTTATTATAAAAAAAGGAAACCGTGTGTAAATGTGTAAGTGACAGTGAGAATTAGTAAGTAAGCGAATCTGGATATTGCAAGAAAGAAGATGAAGATAAATTATTCTGTCATGAGTCGTAAACTAACATGGCCGCTTTTTCTGACGGTGGAAGCAGGTTGCTGATAATGTGAGTACTGTCCCCATGTTATTTATAGAATCTAAAACTTTCCTTTAATATAATCTAGATGTAAGAATGCGCGAGTAGTTAGTGTAAGGGTCCCGGGAACACAGCCAAATATTTAGGGTATTTTACCACAATGATGTGCTTAGATGGTATCTTTATTATTATTATTATTATTATTATTATTATTATTATTATTATTATTATTATTATTATTATTATTATTATTATTATTATTATTATTATTATTATTATTATTATTATTTGTAACGTGTATACGAACCACAATTTTAACCTTTTACCTTGTCACAATCACATTTGTTTCTTGATATTTAAGGGATCGTCGTATGTGAATTTATTATTATTATTATGATTATTATTATTATTATTATTATTATTATTATTATTATTATTATTATTATTATTATTATTATTATTATTATTGGTAATTAAATATATATATTTTTTGAATGCAGATTAGCATATCGTGGTGCAATGATGATAATATAGTTAATACTGAAAATCATAATTTATGCAGTCACTATCAAAAATTCAGGATGGATGATGGTGATAGTTATTTCCTTTCATATAATAAAATAAAATTTTATTTTTTTGTGCGCGCAGCAAGTACCGTAATAAATAATTGGGTGAGCAATATTAATAAATAATTTCTGTTCGTGTAATCAAATTGTTGTCGAGTAAATATGCACGATGTTGGGTGATGATAAAATGTAAGCGATTTTTGTAAGGTCCGCATACAGGAGAATAATGTGATATATGACGTTATTTGTAGAGGAAAAATGAGATATATTTATAGTGTAGCAAGTTGACTGAAATGAAAGAGGTCAGCGTGACAGCTGAGAGATATTACTGAAATGAAAGTGGTCAGCGTGGCAGCTGAGAGATATTACTGAAATGAAAGTGGTCAGCGTGACAGCTGAGAGATATTACCGGCAGAATGGAGCCGAAGGGATTTAATATTGAATAGTAAATAGAAAGATGAGACAGTCAAGGTTATTATGTACTGTATGTGAAGGGACCTAATAATGTGCATACGAGGTAATTGGAACACAACATCGTTCACTGATATATATAAAATTTTCTAGGAACATTTGACTACTATTGTAATGCTATGTTGTTGCATAGAGAACACCCAATTAATTTAATATGAACGCTTGCTATAGCTCACTTTCTGGAACTATTTTTCTAGGACACCACGTAGTAATATTATTATTATTATTAATATTATTATTGTCTTTTTTGTTTACTACAATCCTTATTTGCGTAATGAGATGCATTTCATATTGTCAGGATATTTTTGTTATGTGTGAACCACAAGAACAATGGATCTGGGTTGTGTTCAATGGTTATTTCAGCGAATTAATGTTATTTTGGACGCTGAAGTAAACCAACAATTATTGAGACAAGTTGTATAAGTGTGTGACAATATGGTATTCTTTTGGAAGAATTTATGGAGGATGCTGAATTTTCATTGTATATTTTGTATATAACTAGTGTTAATTTACACGATAGGCTATTACTTTTGGCTGTGTTTTCCTGCTTGGTGTAAATATTAGAATAAGTTAGGAGCTATTTTTATTCACATGGGAGAGTACATTTCTCTGACATTATACAAATAGGATAGGGAAAATGCTCGCGCATAGTGCAAAGCAAAGTTTTAGATTCTAAAGCAACAACAACAACAAATGTAAAAGGAAATTATAAGGTTACTGAGCTCAAATATTTAATTTAACATTTATGCATTTATAAAAGAACATGTTATGAAACACGAATTGCATATGGGAAGTACAGTAACGATTTGATAAAAGAATTTATTATTATTATTATTATTATTATTATTATTATTATTATTATTATTATTATTATTATTATTATTATTATTATTAATTTGGGATACATGTTTCAGGCAGCTGATGTTTCTGTCTTTGCACAGTGAACAAAATGTATTTCTACGAATTGTAATAATGTTATGGTAAAAATTGTTGTAAGCAAAGAAATTTAATCACTTCTGTAAATGAAAGTGAAAGTATTAACCAGTGGAATGAATTATTGAAATGTGAAAGTTCTGAGTCTTAAGACTACACATACACAGTGGTATTGAGTTAGGGTGGATACTAGTGGCTACTTTTCTTTATTTTTATAAATCATCATCATTATTATTATTATTATTATTATTATTATTATTATTATTATTATTATTATTATTATTATTATTATTTTATTTGACTTTCACTAAGGCTTTCCAATAATAATATACATACTTGAGATAACGAGGAGGCATATTATCAATCCTTCAAAGCAATTAAGTATACATTTTATTAAAATAATTATTTTTTATTAATTAATCATTATTATTATACATTTGTTTATTTACATATTTTCTAAAATATTTTATTGTAGTCTAAATTCAATATTATAGATGACTACTGGTGTTTCAATGGTTGATTTGAGTTAGCCACTAGAATTTTCATTCAGATAAAATTATTATTATTATTATTATTATTATTATTATTATTATTATTATTATTATTATTATTATTATTATTATTATTATTATTGTGGTCCACCAATTATTTTATAGGAACACTATTACCCTGTGAGTATGTACAAATACATGGGTATTTATGAATTTCATGAGCTAATCTGGTAATTAATATTCCAAGCAAAATTTTATAATTAATTAATTATTTATTTTGAAATTAATTAACAAAGTGGTCAGGTATTTTATTTTGATAATTATAATTTTGGAACAATGTAATAATGTAACGACATGGTAATATTTAAAATTTACTTCACATTAATGGATATTTAGGGCGTTTATCTTCATTTTCTTTGAGTTTGGTCAATAAATTTTCTTTTTATACACAAAATGAAAAATCAGTCTGTGTCATGATTTATATAGTGTGTAGATTATCCATAATGAGATATCCCTATGCATCCTACTTGACGACGGGGACTGATCGCGCCTGGGATGGAGACCTCACATCTTCGGTGAGTATTTTTTTTTCTAGGGGCAGCCGTGGCAACGTTGGATATCAGGTAAACACCGAAGAAGCTCTGCAAGGGTGCAATACCTTAATTAAGGCCATGGCCGCTTCCTTCTCATTCCTAGCCCTTTCCTGTCCCATCGTCGCCGTAAGACCTACCTGTGTCAGTGCGACGTAAAGCCAATAGCATAAGCATAATAAGTTATGCAAATTTTCCTTATTATTTCTTTCTTTCTTTCTTTCTTAATCCGTTTGCGGTCCGGGGTTGGTTTTCCCCTCGGACTCAGTGAAGCATCCCACCTCTACTGCCTCAAATTTAGTATCCTCGAGCGTGAGACTTTGGGTCGGTGGATAAAACTGGGGAGGTGGACCAGTACCTCGCCCAGGAGGTTTCACCTGCTATGCTGAACAGGGGCCTTGTCGGGGGATGGAAAGAATGGAAGGGGTGGATAAGGAAACACAGTAGTTTTCCTAGCATATTTTAACAATTCACGACAGATCTCTGCTTAATATTTGCTCAATCAGCAGCTTGTTTTACACGGACTCCGTGGCGCAACGGTAGCGCGTCTGATTCCAGATAAGAAGCTTGCGTGAAAAAACACGTCGGTCGGTAGATGCAGAGTGGGCCTTGGCCCATTAGTGGCCACGGCTGGTGCGTGGTTCAACGGCTCTGCACTCTGACCGGCCAACAGAGCAGGGACCGGTGACCACGGCTCTACCATGGCTCTACGCATCTGCATTCGGCATTTCGTGTTTAAAACGCACAAAGAGATCAACAAAAAATGCAGTATTGTCCATAATCTGAAGTTCATGTTATCTACGATCACCGCGTGGTACACGCGTGCAGTATACCGGCTGTTGAAAACGCTGAGCAACGATAAAAGTGCAATCACTTCTCTGCGCGCCCGTGTATTGTCTGCGGCGGGCACTACGGCCACTCGTCGAAGCTGTGGCGTGTTGGTCGCTAGATGATTTAGTTGCTAATGCAGTACCTGGTATTGGGTTTGGAAGTTATTTAGTAACATGGATATGTCTTTTGATTGGAGATCTATTTGGAAGTAGTGTAGACAATTTTCCGTGTACAGAAATCCGACACAGTGGTTGCCATGTTCATCATCTTCTTCCTCACTTTATTACCGTGCTAGACAGACAGACAGACAGACAGACAGACAGACAGACAGACAGACAGACAGACAGACAGACAGACAGACAGACAGACAGACAGACAGACAGACAGACACGACGGTAAGTTAAAAATTGCACGATCGATACCGAAATACAACTTTTGTAAAATTCTGAGCAATGTACAGACAATCTTATTTCATATATATAGACTGATAGACAGATAGATAAGCAGATATTTATTTAGCGGATGGCTTTACGGGTACAATACATACAAGCTAACTGATATAGGGAAAACAAGACAAACTATTTCTTTATGTGTGTGTTGTTTATGTGACTAAGTGTCTCTGGTAACGCATAGCAAAATCAGTGATGTCACCACCACTTTCTTTTTGGACAGCCTGTGATACTGCTTGAGCAGGCAGATGTAGAAAATATTTTCCATTTTCAGTAGAAATCTGCTCCGTTAACATGACCCGGTCTTATCCTGTTGAGAGTAGACCATGTTTTCCGAGGAAAGATAAATCCAGGTGGCAGGGACGAACTTGTGTGGCAGAGTTGACTCAGGCCTAGTACCTTGTCTTCCCTGCCATTCTTTAGTTATATAGAAGTTGATATTCTCCAATATTCTATGGCATTTCTTATTGATGGTCTTCGAGACCGTAGATGATTCAGATGGACGTCAGGGATTTCGCCATATATATTGATTATTTTATTGAACTCCCCGAGGAGAGCATTGTTACATTGAAGATCTGTGGGGAGATACGGCTGAGTATAGGTGGACAATGTGTGGGTGTAGACCTTATTGTTCTTGGGAAGAGACGCATCGTGGTGTTGAGTTGCGGATCTGTGAAGATGGTGCGAGGACACAATACTCGGCAGTCGAAAACACAATTCTCAAAGCTGTGCGCTGAAGAGAACTTGCCATTCAACCACACGTTGTACCAGACCATTTTTGGATGAAATCATTAGAGTTCTAACTTTGGATTCCACGTGGCGAATGTATTGTCGAAGGGAGAGTATTCTATCTAAGCTGACTCCTAATTATTTAACGAAACTAGTATGTCTGAATAATTCATTTCCAATGTACGCCTGCAATATCTTATTACCCTTCTTCCTGTGTAGATAGACAGACATGACATAATTAAGAGTCAAGATAAATAACCGTCGAACATTAAGACTCCGTGGTAGCACATATTGGTCCATAATGTGAAAAATGGTGATGTGGTGATTGGTCCTCAAAAGGTGGAAGGTGGAATTACGGTTAGGAGAAGTGAAGGAAATAACACATGTCTGCAAGTGTCTCTAATTCTAGTGAAGAAACCTGGCACTGTAGTAGTTAGAGTGATTAACTACCACCCGCAGAGGCCCGGGTTCCATTCCCGGCTCTGCCACGAAATATGTTAAGTGGTACGAGGGCTGGAACGGGGTCTACTCACGCATGGCATCGTGTCCCAGAGATATATATCCGTTGGGTTCAGCACCTCTGCCACAACTCTATAAGCTTTGTCCGCTGCGCAGCTGGCGTCACAGCACCATTTCATATTCGAGTGGGAGTTCATCAAGGATCCGCCCTGTCACCACTCCTGTTGATCCTGTGCATGGACACACTAACCGCGGATCTGCAGACACCACATCCATGAACCCTTATCTATGCATATGACGCTATGCTGGTTAGCGACTCGGGAAAGGGGCTTAATAATTTAGTCACCCAGTTGAAAAAAAGTTGGAAACAATTGGATTGCGGCTAAACCTCACAAAAACAGAGTACATGGAGTGTAGCACCCAGATAAGTGGGACAATATTGGTCGACAACCTTCCACTACCTGAGACATCAGAGTTCTGTGATGTTAATTCCCGCATGACAGCTGACAGTGACACACTTGTAGACGCTCGAGCTTGAGTAAAAGCCGCCTGGTTGAAGTAATGCCAGGTCATGGGCGATGTCCTTGGTCAAAGCAAGTACCCCGGAGTCTCAAATCGAAGATCTACCGCACAGTCATTCCCCAGTGATACTCTCTGGAGTGGAACGTCAGGCGTTGACAAAGAGACACGAGTAGATCCTGCACTTAACGCCGATGTCCATGTTCAGAAGGACGCTGGGAGTCACGCCACTGGACCACACTAAGAAGTAAGCGGTCAGGAACACTCTTATTGTTGACATGATTCCCGACGAAATTCAGATGGTACAATCACGTGGCCAGAGCTGACCCGGAATATATCGTGAAGCGAGGTATTACGCTCAGCCCAGATGGACAATGGCCTCGAGGCCGACCTGTAAAGCGGTGGGAGGACTATCTATCAATACTGATCTGCATTTAGGGCAGTCGCCAAGGTGGCAGATTCCCTATTTGTTGTTTTCCTAGGTTTTTCTTAAATGATTTCAAAGAAATTGGAAATATATTGAATATCTCCCTTGGTAAGTTATTCCAAACCCCTACTCCCTTTCCTATAAATAAATATTTCCCCCAATTTGTCCTATTGAATTCCAACTTCATCTTCATATTGTGATCTTTCCTATTTTTAAAGACGCCACCAAAACTTTTTCGTCTACTAATGTAATCCCACGCCATCTCTCCGCTGACAGCTCGGAACATACCACTTAGTCGAACAGCTCGTCTTCTTTCTCCCAATTCTTCCCAGCCTTTTGTCGGAAATCGCCCAGAACAAATCGAGCTTCTTTTCTTTGGATTTTTCCAGTTCTTGAATCAGGTAATCCTGGTAAGGTTCCCATACAATGGAACCATACTCTAGTTGGGGTCTTGCCAGAGACTTATATGCCATCTCCTTTATATCCTTACTACAACCCCTAAACACCCTCATAACCATGTGCAGAGATCTGTACCCTTTATTTACAGTCCTATTTATGTGATTACCCTAATGAAGCTCTTTCCTTATATTAACACCTAGATACTTACAATGATCCCCAAAAGAAACTTTCACTCCATCAACGCAGTAAGTGGACTTTTCCTATTTCTGAAACTCACAACCTGCTTTTAACCCCATCTTGTAACATTTCTTACTCTTCAAGGAGAGAAAATCAAAACCTTGAGATTTGCCGATGATATTGTTATTTTATCTGAGACTGCAGAAGATCTCGAGAAGTTGCTGAATGGTATGGATGAAGTCTTGGGTAAGGAGTACCAGATGAAAATAAATAAGTTCAAAACAAAAGTAATGGAGTGCAGTCGAACGAAGGCAGGTGATGTAGGAAATATTAGATTAGGAAATGAAGTCTTAAAGGAAGTAGATGAATATTGTTACTTGGGTAGTAAAATAACTAACGATGGCAGAAGTAAGGAGGACATAAAATGCAGACTAGCACAAGCAAGGAAGAGCTTTCTTAAGAAAATAAATTTGGTCACTTCAAACATTGATATCGGAATTAGAAAGATGTTTTTGAAGACTTTCGTGTGGAGCCTGGCATTGTATGGAAGTGAAACATGGACGATAACTAGCTCAGAAAGAAAGAGAATAGAAGCTTTTGAAATGTGGTGTTACAGAAGAATGTTGAAGGTGGGATGGATAGATCGAATCACGAATGAAGAGATACTGAATCGAATTGGTGAGAGGAGATCAATTTGGCTAAATTTGACGAGAAGAAGAGATAGAATGATAGGACACATCTTAAGACACCCAGGACTTGTTCAGTTGGTTTTTGAAGGAAGTGTAGGTGGTAAGAACGGTAGGGGTAGACCAAGGTATGAATATGACAAGCAGATTAGAGCAGATGTAGGATGCAATACTTACGTAGAGATGAAAAGATTAGCACAAGATAGGGTGGCATGGAGAGCTGCATCAAACCAGTCTATGGACTGATGACTCAAATAACAAATAACATAACAGAATAACATCATCCGCAAAAGGTTTTACCTCTGATTCCACTTCTTTACTCATATCATTTATACGAGTATAGAAAACATAAAGGAACAAAGATACTGCCTTGAGGAATTCCCCTCTTAATTACTACAGGGTCATATAAAGCTTCGCCGACTCTAATTCTCTGAGATCTACTTTCTAGAAATATACCAATCCATTCAGTCACTCTCTTGTCTAGTCCAATTGCACTCATTTTTTTCCCAGTAGTCTCCCATGATCCATCCTATCAAATGCTTTAGACAGGTCAATCTGGTTACAGTCCATTTGACATCCTGAATTCTAGATATCTGCTATATCTTGCTGGAATCCTACAAGTTGAGCTTCAGTGGTATATCCTTTCCTGAAATCGCAGTGCCTTCTATCGAACCAGTTATTAATTTCGCAAACAATTCTAATACAATAAGCTTACATGCAACGCATGTCAAATTTACTAGTCTGTAATTTTCAGCTTTATGTCTATCACCCTTTCTTTTATACGCAGGGGCTACTATAGCAAATCTCCATTCATTTGGTATAAATCCTTCAACCAAACAACAATCAAATAAGTATTTTAGATATGGTACTATATCCCAACCCATTGTCTTTTTCATTAATTATTCCTGGAATATCCTTCTTGGAACCTGTTTCTGCCTTAAAATACCTATATTACCCTTCCATTTTTCATTAAAATTTGTATGACTGCCACCTATGCTTGCCATCATGTTATTCTTAGTTGACTTCTTTGCTAGATTCAATTTCCTAGTAAGTTCCTTCCATTTCTCCTTACTTCCACAGCCATTTCTAATTCTATTTCTTTCCGATCTGCACCTCCTTCTTAGTCTCTTTATTTCTCTATTATAATAAGGTGGGCCTTTACCATTCCTTACCACCTTCAAAGGTACAAACCTGTTTCAAATTCCTCGACAATTGCTTTAAACCCATCCCAGAGTCTGTTTACGTTTTTATTTACCGTTTTCCACGGATCACAGTTCTATCTATCTAAATCTGTGTACCCTCCAGGTTTGGTTTTTCCCTCGGACACAGCGAGGGGTCCCACCTCTGCCGCCTCAAGGGCAGTGTCCTGGAGTTTCAGGCTCTGGGTCGGGGGATACAACTGGGGAGGTTGACCTATACCTCGCCCAGGCAGCCTCACCTGCTCTGCTGAACAGGGGCCTTGCGGGAGGATGGGAAGATTGGAAGGGAGAGACAAGGAAGAGGGAAGGAAGCGGCCGTGGCCTTAAGTTAGGTACCATCCCGGCATTTGCCTGGATGAGAAGTGGGAAACAACGTAAAACCACTTCCAGGATTGTTGAGGTGGGAATCGAACATACTTCTACTCAGTTGACCTCCCGAGGCTGAGTTGACCCTATTCCAGCCCTCGTACCTTTTCAAATTTCGTGGCAGAACTGGAAATCGAACCCGGGCCTCCGGGGGTGGCAGCTAATCACACTAACCACTACACCACAGAGACGGACCCGATCATAGTTACTTTTTAAAAACTGCCTCATGCCTGCTTTATCAGCCATATGTTACTGCTTAATAGTCCTACTCTTAAGACTTGCCTTTCTATCATATTTATTTTTAACTACAAAAAAAACAACTTCATGATCACTAATACCATCTATTACTTCGGTTTGTCTATAGAGCTCGTCTGGTTTTACCAGCACCACATGCAGGATATTTTTCTCTCTAGTTGGTTCCATCATTTTCTGAGTCAGTTGCCCTTCCCATATTAACTTATTTGCCATTTGTTGGTCATGCTTAATGTCGTTCGCATTTCCTTCCCAATTGGCATCTGGTAAATTCAGATCTCCTGCTAGAATCACATTCCTTTCCGTGCCGTTTCCCACATAGCTGATTATCTTATCAAATAACTCTGAATCCGTGTCAGCGCTACCCTTTCCCGGTCTGTACACTCCAAAGATATCAAGTTGCCTATTATCTTTAGAAATGAGCCTTACACCTAGAATTTCATGTTTGTCATCTCTAACTTTTTCGTAGCTTATAAATCCTCCTTTCACCAGAATGAATACTCCCGCTCCCACCATTCCTATCCTATCTCTACGATACACACTCCAGTTCCGTGAGAACATTTCTGCATCCATTATATAATTTCTCAGCCGTGATTTAACTCCTTTTACAATATCTGGTAAATATAAAGGGTGAACAAAAATGCCACACGTGGAGTTTGGCATGCGGTTCCTCGTCGAAATTCACGACAAAAGTTTATCTTGCAAAACCTAGTCCCACCAATAGGTTTAATAGAAATGCGAGTTAAGAAACGAGGCTCTGGCAACGCTGTAACGGCGTGCAGCGTTGCCAAGCACAGATCGCATGAACTCGGCGCTCTGCCGAAACTGTCTCATTAGCTAAGTGAGACGTGGTAATGCCATAAATGCCGGATGTTCGGACGCACCGATGTTCCAGTCACGTTCGCGCTTTTTTTTTCAGTTATTGTATCAAATTGTATCCAGTGTACACCTCCACTATGCAATACACTATGTTCTGTCTTACCGTTACATTCAAACATAACATGAACTTCTTACAGACGTAAACGACCACTTTGTTTCTTCCATGGCACAAATGAAGCCGATATGTAGAACATAATATTGGATACAGTAACATCGTATCTATCCAATGCGGTACAATAAAACACAATACAGTACTGTACGTAGGCTACACCGGATTGCCCATTATGCTACGCACAATAATCCCATAGTGTGCGTGTGACGTCCAGTCTTATCTTCACAGAGCCGGTATGTACACTTACGAGCAACGTTCACTTAACAGCAGATGTTCAAAGCGACCACCTTGCATTTGCAAACACTTCGCCCTTCGCTGGAGCATACTTTGCCGGACCCTACGCAACACACCTGCGTTCACCATTGCCGATGCAGCATGCACGCGAGCTATTACGTCTTGTACATCTATGGGTGGAGTACTATAAACATGTTCCTTTAAGTTTTCCCACAAACAGAACACTAGTGGATTAAGGTTCGGGGAACGTGGAGGCCAGAACATTGGACCTCCACGACCAATCCATTTCCCTGGAAACGCTTCATTTAACCAGTTACGAACAGTCATTCCAAAGTGTGGCGGTGCACCATCATGCTGAAACCATAGCTGTCGCCGAACACCAAGTGGAAAGTTTTCTAAAGCGTCAGGCAAAGTATTGCCCAGAAACTACGACAACGTGGCGCATTCAACATGTCCGGCAATAGATAAGGGCCCAAAAGCACTCCTTCCACGATTCCAGCCCACAGGTTTATGCCTAAGCGTGCCTGAAAGCCACATTTACGGGTGACATGTGGGTTGTGGTCAGACCAATAATGGCTGATGTGATGGTTGAAAATATCTTCCCGAGTGAAGCTACATTCGTCACTCCATATAACATTCTTTATAAAATGTTTGTTATCTTCAACTTGTTGCAAAACTGTACTCGTTCAATGCGGTCTTCTGGCCGCTGGTGTTGAGTTAACGTATAATGATATAGATGCGGCAACACGTCAACAACCAGTGTTTGAGATACCCAGCAGTCTAAGTGAGCTGCGACGGCGGGTACGGTAGAGCGGGATGATGCACGTTTCTCTACCACATTCCGATGCGCTGCAGGATGTGACAGTGTTGCCACCTTCTTGTTTTCGACTTGTTTTCCAACAGCACCAGACGCGATTTGGCTATAGAAACATTTGTCCTGCAATGGGATGAGGAATCGCAGGCCGACTTCCAAGTACGGCATTTTTCGTTCACCCTGTATATCTATTAATTACATAATTCTATTCCTTTCTTTACAATACTTCTACAGTTCAATACTAACATTTTTATGTCATCCCTGCTTGATTTCCAGTTCCCTTTTCCCTCATCACCGCTCCCTAGGCCACCCCGTTTCCATGAGGGAGGGCATGAGAGCTGCAGCTCTTGTGGACTTTGAAGCCTGCGCAAAATGGAGGACGAAAAGCAAAAAGGCAGACCTCAGTTAAGATGGAAAGAATGTCTGGAATTAGATGAAGAAGAGAAATTGACTACTTCTCCCGGTTTTTAACTTACGATCTTTTGATCCAGTGGCGAACTGTCTACCACTAATCTAGTGCAGTACCGCGTTATGCGAGGGAATCAAAGATGATGATGAACGTGCCAGCAGTAGAGGCTTGTCATGCACCTTAATGAATGCTTAATGAATAAATGGAGCATCACTACTGTACCGGAAGGTACACCTCAACCCCGTGCATTTAAATGAAGCGCCTGGAAGAACGCTATCTATCTAACACTTAATGATTACAACAGCTACTTCAACAAGTTGGGACTTTTCTCCATAGATGTCTCTATTAAAAAACCTGATGTCATGCACTCTGGTGCAAAGTGGAGCAACTGGAAATTTAAAGAAATTTTGTGTTTATAGGTTTCCTGAACTGAATTAACTTTCTTTGTTTTTGATACCTACCTCAAGGTTTGCAGCACTTTTTACTTATTCCGCCAACTTTGGATTCTGGCCAATCAAAAATTTTGTGTCTTTATTTTTCTGCCAATCATAGGCTTCTTGTAACTTTTCAACTGTCCAATAAAAATTGAGGGGTTGTGTCTGGTTTTAGTCCAGAGCCTTCTTGAACCTTCGTCCCGGGTATAAAAGCTGAGGTTATTTCGAGTTAACTTATCTTATTGATAATCGTGCTATTGAGTGTGTGTGCTAAGAGAGGAGGCAGGGGCCTGATCCTTCGGTCGGCAGAACATCAACTAAGGTAATGGCCACCATTTTTCTATCTCAGTAGTTATCCTCATAAGCTGATTCGTGGGGAAGCTTCCAACCTTTAACTATGTAACAGGCTATTTCCTAAAATGTAAACTTCTCTTTCTTCTCATGTAAAACTTCGAGTAAATCAAGTGTACTTAACTGAAATTCGGGAATAGAGAGTGCGATACCCTCTCGAGTTCCCTATCAACTTGTATTTGAGGTGACTATGTTCTTGTAACCGTTTTCTATCTGTAGAATTGTAACTTAAATCTCCCCCATCTAGTCACCTCACTAGTTTAGGATTAGCCTCTGTATTGTCGGGCCACCACCCAGGTAGGCTTTTGGAGCGCAAGTGGCCACCGCCATACATTTTGATTTTTGGGCCAGTAATTGAACATGTTATTTTCCACGAAGGTCGGGTATAATGGGTATTCGATACCCCCGTGTAAACTTAAAAAGTAATTGATAAGTGCTTGTAAATTTTAGGTTGTGCCTAGAGAGGCCTGAAAGTGTAATTGTATTGAACAAAGGCGCTCTAATCTGAATTGTAAAAGTTAATGGTTGCCTTGAGTAAGCTGTAAGGGTTTAGGAGCGAAGTCTCCTTGGTAGAATTGTCGAGCATTAAGGCTCTTTAAGACGCTTTAATCCGAAATGTAAAAGTTAATGGTTGCCTTGAGTAGGCTGTAAGGGTTTAGGAGCGAAGTCTCCTTGGTAGAATTGTAGAGCATTAAGGCTCTTTAAGACGCTTTAATCCGAATTGTAAAAGTTAATGGTTGCCTTGAGTAGGCTGTAAGGGTTTAGGAGCGAAGTCTCCTTGGTAGAATTGTAGAGCATTAAGGCTCTCTAAGACGCTTTAATCCGAATTGTAAAAGTTAATGGTTGCCTTGAGTAAGCTGTAAGGGTTTAGTACCATAGGAACCCCATCTACCAAATTAACGTTCACATACCAGATGTTACAAAACATGTTCCCTTAACTTTTTGAACTTTGTACCACAGGGCCGTCGCAGGGGAAGGATGATCAAGGATATGTTACGAGCTGGGGCTCGTTATATTATGAGAAGGGCGGCGTTTTGGAAATATGTTTAACGATTAAGTGAACCTAACAACAGATATTTTCGAAAACTCAAGTCTATTCGTGGTCAAAAAATTAAATCGACACCAGGGGTTGCGTTCTCTCTCTCTCTCTCTCTCTCTCTCTCTCTCTCTCTCTCTCTCTCTCTCTCCCTCTTCTCGTGTTTAAGGTCAAGTTGTTGATGCTGTTAACAGAAGTGGGTAGCTGTTGCCATTTATGCTGAACCGGCGACAGGCCTGCTTATTGTCATTTTATTTTGTAACGCCACAACGTGTGTCCTGTCACTAAGTAAATTGTTCATTCAATACATTTTCAAGTGATTATTTTTATACTGTATTCTCATATCACCCTAAAGACTGGTGCGCTCTTTTATTTTTTAAATGACTATAATAAAAAAATAATCCCTTTTTATCTGACCGTTGTTTTGGGTGGGGGACTTTCCCCCATTCCTCCCCATGTGGATCCGCGCCTGATCAGTACCTAGGTCACTCTCCTGAAATAACTCCTCCACCACACATTTAATTAAACGCTCTATATTCTGTCGTAACATCATCTACGTACACACATAATCATGAAAATATATATCAATCGGACCTACTTCAATTTACAAAAATACTGGGAATTTTCCCCCTAGTACCGATAATATTGTTTTACCAATCATGGAGGTTTATTAACTACAATAATTCTTGAAATGTATGTGCATTCGCGTATTAAGGAAGCCTGAGTTTGGAAGAAAATGCATACAAGGCTGGTGCACTCAGGGTTTCACAAACAGACCCAAAAAAGTTTTTACAATATAACTCGCTTTCGCCCGGTTGGGGCTCCGCCCCCAAACCCCCGATTCCTCTACATTATAAGTGGTCATTTGGAAATTACTGTGACGAATCGGTACGTCGTTACGTTATATATATATATAAGATAAGATAGAGCCAGGCAATATGCACGCTACATACTGCAGACTGTCATTTGGAAATTTATTGCGGCCAAACGGTACGTCGTATCGAGGTACGAATTGCGCCATCAGGCGACCCTTTTAGCGGCCAACATTACTTTCTTAAGGCATCTTGTCGTATCTCGCCTATTTATACCCTAGAAAGAGGTGAAGGTTTCAATCCATGTCAAATTTCGTCCGTTTTTCACAAGTTGAAAAATTATTTTGTTAACTTATCAGACGGCTACAGCCTTGAAACTTGGCAGGCGGATCGAAAATGTAACGACCTACAATTAGGTTCTTTGAGGATTTGCCGTATCTCCATTGGCTTCACCATAGATTGCTTAAGAGACATCAATTAGGCTGATTTCTAAATATTCCTTCCGTCTTCCCATACATTCAAGGTAGCTAGAGTAGAACGCAGCCCGGAAGGCGGTTTGAAGAGGGTTGCGCAGTAACATTCTGGCTCTTTGTAGTATGACGTGTTTTCCGCTGAGGCAATAGAATCATTTCAGTAAGAGGTGCCTATTTGTGCGGGTCACAAGTGTATGTTTCGAGTTTTTATTTGTGAATATCATAATCAACGAATTTAGGGAACTATTTGCGTGTGAACGATAGATCCAGGAAGAGCAAAAAGACAAGTATTCCGTCGACAGGCGAGGAAATAGTATTTAAAGTGTATTTGTATTTTGTAAGCATGCAGCAGCAGGCGTTCATAGGCGGAGAAGGTGAGGAACGCCATGTTGCCACGCTTCAAAAGAAGACAGCACTCGCGTGTGGTATCGGCCTGCGAACAGTACAGAAAATAAAACAAGCTTCGGAAATAAAAATAATGCGGTGTTCAGGTCGCCAGAAAAGAACCCTTAGAGGAAGAAGCCAGTGACGGTCCTCCATGATTTCAATAAAAATGTTCTGCGTACAACAATATTTGATATGTATAAATACGGTGAACATCCTACGGCATTGAAACTGGACCGTCCATTTACCTTCCTTAATATCTCGAAAATTTTCCTCAACACTTTCGCGAGTTTGATGTTAAAAATTAATTTGGACTTTTAGGAAACTTTTAAGCCCACGAAAAACATAGGTCATTGCTTTGAAATTCAAGATATAACTGGAAGAAAAAATGTTTACACATTCATGCTCTTATGCTCTCTGCACTTTGCCTTCATTTCTCTCGACTTCCATTTAACTTCTTTAATATCTCGAAAATTTCCCTCAACACATTCTCGGGGTTTGATGTTAAAAATTACTTTATACTTTCACGAAACTTTTAAGCCCACAAAAAATATAGGTCATCGCTTTGGAATTAAAGATATAACTGGATGAAAAAATGTTTACACATACATGCTGCTATGAGTAAACAAATTGGCAACACCGCACCTCATACTTCTGTCTCTCTCTGCGCAACGAAACCCCCTTCCGGGCTGCGTTCTACTTTAGAATAATGAAATTCGGTCTACATATGACCAATGATCGTGCATCTATCTGCCCTATGAGTGTGTGAATCAGTAAAATAAATGATGGAAATTGAACAAAATTGACCAAAACTGGGAAAATGAAGCTCAATCTAAGGTAGAAGAGGTCAAAAAGGGATAGGAACAAAGTTGTATATCTCTACACTTTAGGACTTTAGGATCCCTTTCTTGATAGCAATTACCGTTCAGCCACAAGATATCTCGAAACGAGAGTCTGCACCGTCATCAAATTTGGCCTAATATTTCGATATTTTTAGTGGGTAAAATATTAAATATTTGAACTTCTTGCAATTTCTACCTCAGTTACAGGCTAGGAGCCAGAACTTTATCAAGTTTTAATTTTGTACGGCACTGCATCATGGCATCCGCCATTTTGTTTGCGGGGAGGGGTGCAAAAATTAAACATTTGAAGTTTTTGGAATTTTTCCCTAGGTTACATGCTAATAGCAATCACATTGCCAAATTTCCATTTCGAGCTCACCGGCCGAGTTGGCCGTGCTGTTAGGGTCGCACAGCTGTGACCTTGCATCCGGGAGATAGTGGGTTCGAACCCAACTGTCAGCGACCCTGAAGATGGTTTCTGTGGTTTCACATTTTCACACCAGGCAAATGCCGGAGCTGTACCTTAATTAAGGCAACAGCCGCTTCCTTCCCACTCCTAGATACTTCTTATTCCATCGTCGCCATAAGACCTATCTGTGTCGTGACGTAAAGTCAATTGTAAAGTTCTAGCTCATGCCGAAGTGGGTAAACATTTATGTCAGTCAGTGAGCCATATGGTTTTATATATATACAGGTAAGGTATGGTAGAGCCAGGCAATGTGCACGCTAAATAGTGCAGACATTCATTTGGAAATTTATTGCGGCCAAACGGTACGTGAAATCAAGGTATGGATTACGCCATCATACGACCCTTTTATTCGTCTACTTTATTGTCATAATGTATTTTGTCGCATCTCGCCTATTTATACCATAGACGAAGGTGAACGTTTCGATCCAAGTCAAACTTCGTCCGCATTTCACATGTTGAAAAATTATTTTGCCAAGTTAGCAGAAACTGGGCAGACGGATCGACGATAAAACGACCTACAATCTTGCTTATTTGATGTTTTGCTGTATCGCCATGGGCTTCACCATAGATTGCTTAAGGACCATAAATTAAGCTGAAATTTGATTAGTTTTTCCACATATTCCTTCCGTTTTCCCATACATTCAAGTCAGCTAGAATAATGAAAATTGGTCTACAAATGACCGATTATCGTGCCAAGGAGCGTGCTGAATTTCGTGCACCAATCTGTCCTACGAGAATGTGAATCAGTAAAATAAATTATGGGAATTGAACATAATTGACCAATACCAGGAAAATGAAGCTCAATCTAAGATAGAATGGGTCGAGATACGACAAAATGTCATAGGAAAAAGTTGTAGATCTCTTCATTTTAGTGTGGAAAATGCAATTTGTTTTATTAATAGCAATCACCGTTCAGCCACAAGATTGCTCGAAATGAAAGGCTGCACCGTCATTAAATTTGGCGTAATATTTCGATATTTTTAGTAGGTAAAATATTAAAATTTTATACTTCTTGGATTTCTACGTAGGTTACATACTAGAAGCTAGAACTTTATCAAATTTAAATTTTGTAGGGCACTGCATCATGGCATCCGCAATTTTATTTGCGGGAAGTGGGAAAAATGAATTTGAATTTTTGGAAATTTTCCGCATGTTACATTGCCAAATTTCAAGTTCTAGCTCCTGCCGAAGTAGGTAATAATTTATGTCAGTCAGTGAGCTTTAGGGTTCTATATAATAGCCAGGCAACATGCACGCTAAATAGTGCAGACTTTCATTTGGAAATTTATTCCGAGAAAACGGCACGTCGTATACAGGTAAGGATTGCGCCATCAGACGACTATTTTAGACGCCTACATTAATGCCTTGAGGCATTTTGTCGTATCTTGAGTATTTATACGACAGAAAGAGGTGAACCTATCGATCCATGTCAAATTTCGTCCACTTTTCACAAGTTGAAATTTTTTTATGCCAACTTATCAGACAGCTTCAGTTTCAAACTTGGCACACATATCATCGACGAAACGACCTACAATTGAAGTTATTTGCGGTTTTGACGTATCTCCATCGGATTCGCCATAGATTGCTTAAGAAACATAAATTGGGCTGAAATTTAAGCAGTGTTTCCACATATTCCTTCCGTTTTCCAGTACATGCAAGGCAGAAGGAATGATGAAAGTCGGGCTACATATGGCCACTGATCGTGCCAAGGAACGTGCTGAATTTCGTGCATATATCTGTCCAATAAGTGTGTGAAATAGTAAAATTTCGGAAATTGAAAAAAAATTGACCAAAACCGGGAAAATGAAGCTCAATCTCAGGTAGAAGGGGAAGATATACGACACAAAATCATAGGACCAAAGTTATAGATCTCTTAATTTTAGGAGCCGAAAGTGCAATCCCTTTATTGCTAGCAATTACCGTTCATCCGCAAGACAGCTCGAAACGAATGCTTGCACCGCCATAAAATTTGGCTTATATTTCGATATTTTTAGTGGAAAAGTATTAAATATTTGAACTTCTTGCAATTTTTACGTCGGTTACAGGCTAGGAGCTAGATCTTTGCCAATTTTAATTTTTGAGGGCATTGCATTATGGCGCCCGCAATTTTGTTGGGGGGAGGGGGTAAAATAAATAATTTGATTTTTTTGAATTTCTCCGTAGGTTGCAGGCTAATAAGTATCACATTGCCAAATTCAAAGTTTCTAGATCATGCCGAAGTGGGTAAACATTTATGTCAGTCAGTGATCCATAGGGTTTTATATACGTATGTACAGAACATAAGATAGAGCCAGGCAATGTGCACGCTAAATAGTGCAGACATTCATTTGGAAATTTATTGCGGCCAAACGGTACGTCGTATATAGGTACGGATTGCACCATCAGACGACCCTTTTAGTCGCCTACATTAATGTCTTAAGAAATATTGTCGTATCTCACGTATTTATACCACAGAAAAAGGTGAACCTATCGATCCATGTCAAATTTCGTCCGCTTTTCACGAGTGGAAATTTTTTTTTGCCAATTTAGCAGAGAGCTACAGTCTTGAAACATGGCAGGCATGTCGAAGTTGAAACAACGTACAGTTTAGGTTACTTGCGGTTTTGCCGTATCTCCGTTGGCTTCGCTATAGATTGCTTAAGAATCATACATTAGGCTGAAATTGGAGTAGTGTTTCCACAATGCGTTTTCCAATACATTCAAGGCAGCAGGAATGATGAAAGTCGGGCTCCATATGGCCACTGATCGTGCCAAGGAGCGTGCTCAATTTCGTGCATCTATCTGTCGTATGAGTGTGTGAATCAGTAAAATAAGTAATGGAAATTGAACAAAATTGACCAAATCCAGGAAAATGAAGCTCAACCTTAGGTAGAAGGAGTCGAAATACGACAAACAATCACTGGAGCAAAGTTGTAGATCTCATAATGTTAGGACGGGAAAGTACAATCCCTTTATTGATAGCAATTACCGTTCATCCACAAGATTGCTCGAAACGAAATTCTGCACCTTCATTAAATTTGACTTATATTTCGATACTTTTAGTGGGAAAATATTAAATATTTGAACTTCTTGCAATTTGTACGTCAGTTACATTTGTTTTCAATTTCTATATGGTTTTGTTTGCTTAGGCTATCATGGATTTGAACTCTATTGGGCGAAGGCCTGTAAGGTTAAATAAAGCCTATCTTATCACAATTGCTTTTGACACCCTACGTCGGTTACAGGCCAGGAGCTAGAAATTTACCAAATTTTAATTTTGTAGGGCACTGCATCATGGCGTCCGCCACATTGAGGGGGTGGGAAAAAATAAAAATGTGATTTTCTTATATGTTTCATTAGGTTAATGCCTAATAGCTAACACATTGCCAAATTTAAAGTTTCTAACTCATTCCGAAGTGGGTAAACATTTATGACTAGTCAGTGAACCATCGGGTTTTATATATATAAGGTAGGATAAAGCCAGGCAATGTGCACGCTAAATAGTGCAGACTTTCATTTGAACATTTATTGCGGCCAAACGGTGCGTCGTATCGTTGTACGGACTGCCCCATTAGACGACCCTTTTAGTCGCCTACATTATTGCCTTCAGGCATTTTGTCGTATCTCACCTATTTATACCACAGAAAGAGGTGAACCTTCGATCCATGTCAAATTTCGTCCGCTTTTCACAAGTTGAAGAAATGTTTTGGCCAACTTGGCAGACAGCTACATTCTTTAAACTTGGCAGGCATATCGACGATGAAACGACCTACAATTTAAGTTATTTGAGGGTTGTCGTATCTCCATCGGCTTCGCCATAGATTGCTTAAGGATCATAAATTAGGCTGAAATTTGAGTAGTGTTTCCACAATCCGTTTTCCAATACATGCAAGGCAGCAGGAATAATGAAATTCGGGCTCCATATGGCCACTGATGGTGCCAAGGAGCGTGCTGAATTTCGTGCATCTATCTGTCCTATGAGTGTGTGTATCCGTAAAATAACTTATTGAAATTGAAGCAAATTCACCAAAAAAACGGGAAAATGAAGCTCAGTCTCAGGTAGAACGGGTCGAGATACGACAAAAAAATCATAGGACCAAAGTTGTAGATCTCTTAATTTTAGGGTTACTGATTACCGTTCACCCACGAGATAGCTCGAAACGAAAGACTGTACCGTCATTAAACTTGGCTTATATTTCGATATTTGTAATTGAAAAATATTAAATATTTTTACTTCTTGCTATTTCTACATCGGTTACAGACTGGGAGCTATAACTTTGCCAAATTTTAATTTTGTAGGGCACTGGATCATTGCGTCCACCATTTTGTTTGGAGGGGAGAGGGGCAAACATTAAAAGATTTGAATTTTTTTAATTTTTCCGTTGGTTACAGGCTAATAGCTATCACATTGCCAACTTTTAGGTTTCTAGCTCATGCCGAAGTGGGTAAACATTTATGTCAGTCAGTGATCCATAGGGTTTTATATACTGTATATACATATATAAGATAGAGCCGGGCATGTGCACGGTATATAGTGCAGACATTCATTTGGAAATTTATTGTGGCAAGACGGTGCGTCGTATAGAGGTACCGATTGCGCCATCAGACGAAACTTTTAGTCGCCTACATTACTGCCTTAAGGCATTTTGTCGTATCTCGCCTGGGGGTGAACATTTTTATCCCTGTCAAATTTCGTCCGCTTTTCACAAGTTGAAAATTTATTTTTCAAACTTAGCAGACAGCTACAGTCTTGAAACGTGGCAGGCGGGTCGATGATGAAACGACCTACTACCGTATTTCAGTTATTTAAGGTTTTGCCGTATCTCCATGGGCTTCACCATAGATTGCTTAAGAAACGTCAATTAGGCTTAAATTTGAGTAGTGTTTCCACATATTCCTTCAGTTTTCCAATACATACAAAGCAGCTAGAATAATGAAAGTCGGTCTACATATGGCAAATGATCGTCCCAATGGTTGTGCTGAATTTCGGACACCTATTTGTCCTATGAGTGTGCGAATCAGTAAAATAATTTATGGAAATTGAAGAAAATTGACCAAAACCGGGAAAATGAAGCTCAATCCCTGGTAAGAGGGGTTGAGATACGACAAAAAGTCATAGGACCAAAGTTGTAGATCTCTTAATTTTAGGTGCCGAAAGTACAATCCGTTTATTGATAGCAATTACCGTTCAGCCACTAGATAGGTCGAAACGAAAGACTGCACTGTCATTAAATTTGGCTTACATTTCGATATTTTAGTTGGAAAATATTAAATATTTGGATTTCTTGCTATTTCTACATCGGTTACAAGCTAGAAGCTAGAACTTTACCAAATTTTAATTTATTTGGGCACTGTATCACAGCGTCCGCCATTTTGTTTGGGAATGGTAGGCAAAATTTTTTTAAAAAATGAATTTTTTGGAATTTTTCTGTAGGTTACAGGCTAATAGCTATCACATTGCCAAATTTAAAGTTTCTGGTTCATGCCGAAGTGGGTAAACATTTATGTCAGTAGTAGTATAATTGGATGGTTCGGCCGCCTCCTCCCGCGGGAAATTTGAATTCTGGCGGGAAATTTGAATTTTGGCGGGAGATTTGAATTTGTAAACAAAGCCACGTGCTTTTTGACAGCTGTCATCGACAACAACGCATCGCTAACCTCACTGCTGCCATCTTGACGGGCCTAAACTTCAGTAGTGCCAACTTAACCTAACTAGCGTGAGGTAAACAAAGCCACGTGTTTTTGACAGCCACGTGCTTTTTGACAGACAACAACGCATCGCTAACCTCAGTACTGCCATATTGACGGGCCTAAACCTTAGTGGTACCAACTTAACCTAACTAGCGTGTGGTAAACAAAACCACGTGCTTTTTGACAGCCACGTACTTTTTTGACAGCTGTCAACCGCCATCTTTAATCATCGTGCTGCCCTCTTTAGCTACTTACCTTTGAAATGTGGTGGCGGTAAATTCCACGTGCTTTACAAACCCATGTGATTTTCTGACAGCTGTCATCCGCCATCTTTAATCCTGAGAGAACAGTGCTGCCCTCTATGCGGTGGCGGAAAATTCCACGTGCTCTTGTTTGGAAACAAATCAACATGATTTTTTGACAGCTGTCAACCGCCATCTTTAATCACCGTGCTGCCCTCTTTAGCTACTTACCTTTGAAATGTGGTGGCGGTAAATTCCACGTGCTTTACAAACCCATGTGATTTTCTGACAGCTGTCATCCGCCATCTTTAATCCAGAGAGAACAGTGCTGCCCTCTATGTGGTGGCGGCAAATTCCACGTGCTCTTGTTTGGAAACAAATCAACATGCTTTCTTGACAGCTGTCAACCGCCATCTTTAATCACCGTGCTGCCCTCTTTAGCTACTTACCTTTGAAATGTGGTGGCGGTAAATTCCACGTGCTTTACAAACCTATATGCTTTTCTGACAGCTGTCATCCGCCATCTTTAATCCAGAGAGAACAGTGCTGCCCTCTATGTGGTGGCGGCAAATTCCACGTGCTCTTGTTTGGAAACAAAGCCATGTGCTTTTTTTTTGACAGCTGTCATCCACAATCTTTAATCACCGTGCTGCCCTCTTTAGCTACTTACCTTTGAAATGTGGTGGTGGTAAATTGTACGCGCTCTTGTTTGGAAACAAACCGGCAATTTCGTTAGCTGTCATCCGCCATCTTTAATGAACAGAGCACCGTGCTGCCCTCATGCGGGGCAATTTCGTCATCCGCTCGCATACCCGCAGTGATGCATGTTTAGACTTGAACACGCACATACTACTGTTCAAAACTTATTACAACTTGAACTGCATACTAGTGTTCGATGTTGTTGAACACTGCATTGTATAACTAGAATCGAGCACTGTTTAGAAAGAAAAACAAAATATCTTCTCAACATACTCACTAACTGCTCTTCTTTCTCTATCAAGCTACATCTCTATCGAACGTGCATTGCAAAAGCAAGAGTATTGCAATTTTAGACTTGAACACATACTACCGTTTATAGTTCGATGTTGTTGAACACTGCATTGCAATCAAACACTGTTTAGAAAAAGAATTCTCTTCTCAACATGCGCTAGACAATAACATACTTACGAATCTGCTCAACACCTTCTTTCTTGCTTTCTTCTTTGAGTAATAAACAAAAACTCTATCTTGCAAATAAGGAGCGGGAGGAAGGTAATACCTAACCTAAAATAAAAGAATATGCCAATTCTACATTATTTATTTACATCTTGTATGTACAAGTTTTATCTCGAATCGTTTTACCCTAGTGATGTTTGCGTACTTCTCGATGCAATTCTTGTATGTACAAGTTTAAACTTGCCGTACTACGCTCTCAGCGTACCTCTCCCTACAATATGTACAGTGAATTGTGATGTAAGACAGCGTAACGTAAGTACACACCTCTAGCATAATGTTTACACACACATCTGCTTTATGTAAAGTAGTACCGATCAATACTACTATGCCCCCAGGCTAGAGTGTTGGTAGAATTCGGAATGACAAACCGTTTGCAATCATCGCTATTAAGGGCTACCTTACTAATTAAATGAGTGTACAACTGATGCTTCTTGCTTCTAATGACAGACATTTGCTTATGCAAAACAGGTGGATTACTTTTAATGCAATTGTTATAGTTTTCAAAACTTAGCTGATTCTGAACGACATTCTTTTTAACCCCCTTCAATCTCTTTATTTGTAATTCATTTAAGAGTTTTATGCAATATGACTTGGATTTAGTACCTACAAATGAATCGATAATATTCCCAGCACATTCATCTTTCATTTTACCTAGAACCTTTTTGTTCACTAGCGGTAGATGATATTGATTATTTGCAGGATAGTTACTTGTATCAAACCTACCCAAGTCTGGCTTATATCATTGTAATAGTCATCAGTTTTGATTTGATAAATAAACGAATCGGTATCTGTGTAGAGCAATTGCGCATTATGCGCGTACTTCTTCATCATATAATCGTAATGGAATTCATACATGAGTGTTTTAGCCAATTCAAGTACTGCAAAGCCGACGTAGGTAGGTTTGTCATACTTAACACGATTCATCTGTATAATAACTAAATTCTCATGTATGATGGTGCAGCTGTGGAAATTTGGTTTACTTATTAAATAGTTAGCACCATACCTTTTCTTAAAATTATCCCAGTTTGTAATCAATTTTACATCAACGCGTTTGTCAACATTTTCCATAGTCTTATCAAACACACTGTTATTCATGAGCTTGTAGAAATCTTTTTCAAACTCGTTAACCGCATTCGTTCTTAAATTATTGTTCAGATCGATATATGGCTTTAGCCACGGTGACTGATTAAATTCTAGTACGCGATGAATTTTGGATAACTTCAAACCATGCTGCAAACACTGTTTTAAATTTCGGTAATGAATGATATACTTAGATTTATCGCATAAATTAGCAATGAGCATTTTCGTCGTTGATGCGATGTACGGGGGCTTCATATTTTCAGGGCAGAATGGTAGGTCATTATGAGAAGTGTGTAACTCTTTAGGATACTGTAAGTCAACTTCGATGAAATAGCCTTTATCAGCTTCATCGCCTAGGGCGTGTAGCTGTAAAGCATCAATTTCGCACTGCGTTAGCCAGCGGAAACCACTCACCGGTAGATGCTGACTCATCGCCCACCCATACTGATTATTAGCATCGAGGTAAACGATATACTGAGATTCCTGACTAGAATCGAAACTCAGCATGTACTTATTATTTGCCTTGGAATACCGCCCGCTGCACTGACTTAGACCGCCTCGAATAGATGATTTTATAAAGTGCACCATATAAATATCAGTTAGCAGTTCCAAATTCACCTGCGTGTGTTTTAACATCGCGTCCCAACTTAACCCAGGTACAGTAAAATACTGACATGGGTCAAGGCTGTAGGTTTTCTTGCAAACACAGCGAAAATTTTCAAAAACATCAGCTAACAAAAGTACATCTGTCTTTAAATATAAATCGGAGTATTCACCCAGCGTTTGAATGTGGAACTGCTCCCAGATATGTTGTGCATGTAAATAGTCATCATCACTAATATCTGCTGAATTCAGCGAGCTGTAAAAGGATTGTTTCGATGGTAAGGCACGTTCTTCGAGGCGTTCTAAGCAGTCGAGATATTCATAACAAAAAACACCCTTACGCCGAAGTAAATTAAACTGCGCTTCTTCGGGAAAAACGCGTCGAATTTCCGTAAATTGTTCAGGCTGTAAATGACTAGAAAGTTTATCGAGGCTACTCGCCATAAAGCGAAACGAGTCAAGGAATCTCAGTTTTATAGAATGCTCAGCATCTACTTTTACAGACTTTGCAAACGCAATGTACCGCTCTTTATTCTGAGGGATTATATCTACTTTTTCATCTGAAGCTCCAAATTGTGAAATGATGAAATGAGAGTCGTAACCAGATAAGTTATGAAAAATTACAGGGATAAATTTAGGAACTCTATACTTAAGATTACAGCTATAATGAGCGGCACATCTGTAGAAACCAGTTAAATGATCATGATCAAAAACTTTAGGGTCATTTTCGGAAAATTCCCTATCACAAATGCTACACTTTGTAGCACGTTCATGATCATTTAACTGAATTTCGGTGAGTGGCTTCATAGGAATATTACTATTTAGAATACGGCCAAGACGAACTGCATCACTTTCAAGTCTTTCTAAAAATACTTTAGCAGCATCATGTCCTCGATACAGCTCTAACTTGTTAAGCGTACTATCGTAACTACACTTGATGTAATACGCGAAGCTATACGGGACATGCATGTGCGTAGTATTAGTGAAAGAGTTGTCAGGATTAGGTAAGCATGTGTTGCATGGCGTGAGGATGGCTTCAAAGTCTGCATAAATCACGAACGGTACCCACATCTGCTTGTGAAAATTTGTAAATTTTAAAACATTATTGCCTGTAGTAGGTATCTCTGTACGTACATGATTGCAGTCATTCTTAGAATGCTTCGTTAACTGATCTTCAGTTCTAAAATACTGCAAGCATCCATCACATAGCCGCTTTTTGTTACACCTGTTTGACAACTGACTACCAACAAGTCTACTCAGATTTTTAATCCAGCAAAAGTGGCTATTCTCACTGTTTTCAATATAGAGTAAATTAACATGAGTACTCTTCTTATGACATGTATAATACAGAGGACCTACTACAGACTTTTTCTCTACGCCATACACATTAATGCTAATGTTATTTAGTTCCTCAAAGCGCTTAATATCCTTTATCTGCACAGGAAATTCTATACTATCGAAATTTAGTTGCGTTGAATAGTGTGGATAGGATGATGTTCTATTCGCTACATTCGATTTAGCAGGATTTAAAGCCGACATCACCGCCCATGCAAAACATGCTTCGTCATTGTTTTGGATGTTTACAACAGCTTCTTTTTCCTGAATCCATGTCGGCAGCTCGATGTACGATGAACCTCGCATGGGATTGTACTTATTGATGTTAACTTCTAGATACATTATTTCAACTAAAGCCCACCCTGATTCCTTTTCCTGAAATTCCTCGCTCTTAGTTGAAATAATGTTAGAGACATCCCTAAGTACATCACCAAAATTAGTCGACTGACTTATGACAAAATTCTTCGTATTAAATGATTTAATGTCCGTTATTTCGGATTCATCCGTGCTTTTAATGTACAAGGCGAAAAGTTCAAAATTAACTTTAAATAAATTATGATTGGACAAAGATTTAGCAAGAAGCTGTTGTACATCCGGTTGAACGCAATTTAAAAAGTTTGAAGTGCTCTGAAACTTTTGACTGGTGCGAATTCTGTAACTAGTAATCCTACTTTTAAATGCTGTATTAATTTCCTCGATGTTTGCGTTACTACCACTTCTACACGCATTATTTTTATGCGCATTACTCCGTAAGTGTCCCTGAAAATGCGAAGATGGTACATCAGTGTTACAGTGCTCGCAGTGAATAGTTTGAAGTTCATGATTTTTTCTAGGTTTTTTACTACTAGTACTTTCTACAGCTACATCAGTAGCTGCACGCTTTTTCCCTACTACTACCTGAGGGCAAGTAGATATTTGGTGTACCTCTACTAAGTGAGCCTCGTATCGCTCTACGTTAGCGAAATACACACTACAAACTTTACATAAAGCAGATGTTATGCTAGGGTGTTTTGATTTCATATGGCGCATGAAGTTATCTCGCCTTGTAAACGTTACATTACATTCCTCGCAGCAGGGGAACATCTGAAAAGAGAACGACCAATAGAGATTAGGCGGAAGTTACGATGTTCGGAAGAAACCAAGTTTCAACGTATAGAGGTCGGACATGGCTGTGAGTTTGAAATTATAAGATTAACCTCTTCGATAGCATGAGGATTGAAGAGAACAACTATTTATGAATAGACTAAAGTTACGATGTTTTAGAAGAAACCAAGTTTCAGCCTGTTGAGGTCAGACATAGCTATGTGTGTGTTTGAAATTATAAAATTAACCTAGCCTATAGCATGAGGATTGAAGAGAACGACTATTTATCAATAGACTAAAGTTACGATGTTCGGAAGAAACCAAGTTTCAATGTATAGAGGTCGGACATTGCTGTGAGTTTGAAATTATAAGATTAACCTCTTCTATGACATGCAGATTAAAGAAAATAACTATTTATCAATAGACTAAAGTTACGATGTTTAAAAGAAACCAAGTTTCAGCCTGTTGAGGTCAGACATAGCTATGAGTGTGTTTGAGATTATAAAATTAACCTCGTCTATAGCATGAGGATTGAAGAGAACAACTATTTATCAATAGACTAAAGTTACGATGTTCGGAAGAAACCAAGTTTCGGCCTGTTGAGAACAGACATAGCTATGTGTGTTTGAAATTATAAAATTAACCTCGTCTATAGTATGCGGATTGAAGAGAACGACTATTTATCAATAGTCTAAAGTTACGATGTTTTAGAAGAAACCAAGTTTCAGCCTGTTGAGGGCAGACATAGCTATGTGTGCGTGTTTGAAATTATAAGATTAACCTCGTCTATAGCATGAGGATTGAAGAGAACGACTATTTATCAATAGACTAAAGTTACGATGTTTTAGAAGAAACCAAGTTTCAGCCTGTTGAGGACAGACATAGCTATGTGTGCGTGTTTGAAATTATAAGATTAACCTCGTCTATAGCATGAGGATTGAAGAGAACGACTATTTATCAATAGACTAAAGTTACGATGTTTTAGAAGAAACCAAGTTTCAGCCTGTTGAGGACAGACATAGCTATGTGTGCGTGTTTGAAATTATAAGATTAACCTCGTCTATAGCATGAGGATTGAAGAGAACAACTATTTATGATTAGCTTAAAGTTACGATGTTTTAGAAGAAACCAAGTTTCAGCCTGTTGAGGACAGACATAGCTATGTGTGCGTATTTGAAATTATAAGATTAACCTCGTCTATAGCATGAGGATTGAAGAGAACAACTATTTAGGATTAGCTTAATGTTACGATGTTCGGAAGAAACCAAGTTTCAACGAATAGAGGTCAGACATACCTTAAAATCTTCGCACTGCAGACTGTTACTCGGATGAATAAAATGCGTACTTTCAAGCCTGTAACTCGAATGATAATATTCTGGTCGTGCCTAAAAGAAAAGAACAAACATATATGAATGTAGTGTAGGGTACATCAGTTAGCCTAGCTATCTTTACAACTCAAAGTTCGAAAACATACTTTAAAAATGCACGTGCTGCAGACTGTTACTCGGATAAATAAAATGCGTACGTTCAAGCCTGAAACTCGAATGATAATATTCCGGTCGTACCTAAAAAGAACAAACATATATGAATGTAGTGTAGGGTACATCAGTTAACCTAGCTATCTTTACAACTCAAAGTTCGAAAACATACCTTAAAAATGCACGTGCTGCAGACTGTTACTCGGATGAATAAAATGCGTACGTTCAAGCCTGTAACTCGAATGGTACCTAAAAAAAGAAAAGAACAAATATATATGAATGTAGATGTCTATTACCTAGCGTAGAAGTTGCTTTGCAAACAGTAACTAACAGTTCTAGCTTACCTTAAGATAAAGGCTGAAGAATAATATTCACAGCAGACAGTACTTAGACGGGAGATGCGTACGTAATAAACGCATACAGAGAACTGTGAGCGCTTCACGCAGACTGCAGCGAGTAAATATGCTGCTTGTTACCAAGCGGATGTGAAAATCGCTGACAACTGCAGTACAGTCAGAACGAAGTGTTTATGCAACAAGAGCTCTCCTGAGGGTCTTACACTGAGTCCAGCAGGCTGACGTATTTAAGCCGGAATCGAACCTCCTGTTGATGCCGAGGTGTCAGAATTTAAGAGTTCTGCAGCGGATCGAGCCGTGGAATGTTAGCGCGCGATCCTCGACTTCTGGACTTAAACGGGAGGTTACTAAGCTACATCCGCGGTATTCCTTACCTGTAGGCACTTAAAGGTATTGAGCTAAAACTACATTTAGCTAGATCATGTAGTTACACATTATGACGATCGCGCAGGCCCCCCTCGCCTAGCATTTGCTATTTTTACGGCTTCTAACAGTAGGAGTTCGAACCCGCTATCTTCCGAAGTCGCGAGAATGATTGAAGAGTGTTGAGGGTGATTCATTTGTCGGATGGAGGCGTTAAGCTATGTGCAGGCTTCTTCGGTGGGAGTAGGCTATGTGCCGGTACCGGGACATCTAGTTATAAAACCCGCTACAACAAATTTATCGCGTATACTGCGATTTAAAATCCTAGTCAGGAAGGGTAACCGGTTGTAAAACTATGGTGTATGATCTAAGAGGCAGTGTGTGCAAAAAAGCCAGCAATAAGTAAGGGCTGTTGATAGGGGGCGTTAAACCTTGTGCAGGCTCCTTCGAAAATGATTTTGAGTACAGGACGTTGATGGTGATTCATCTGTCGGATGGAGGCAATAAGCCTTGTGCAGGCTTCTTCGGTAGGAGTAGGCTATGTGCCGGTACCGGGATATATAGTTATAAAACCCGCTATAACAAATTTATCGCGTATACTGCGATTTAAAATCCTAGTCAGGAAGGGCAACCGGTCGTAAAACTATGGCGTATGATCTAAGAGGCGGGGTGTGCAAAAAAGCCAGCAATAAGTAAGGGCTGTTGATAGGGGGCATTAAACCTTGTGCAGGCTCCTTCGAAAATGATTTTGAGTACAAGACGTTGATGGTGATTCATCTGTCTAATGGAGGCAATGAGCCTTGTGCAGGCTTCTTCGGTGGGAGTAGGCTATGTGCCGGTACCGGGATATCTAGTTATAAAACCCGCTATAACAAATTTATCGCGTATACTGAGATATAAAATCCTAGTCAGGAAGGGCAACCGGTCGTAAAACTATGGTGTATGATCTAAGAGGCGGGGTGTGCAAAAAAGCCAGCAATAAGTAAGGGCTGTTGATAGGGGGCGTTAAACCTTGTGCAGGCTCCTTCGAAAATGATTTTGAGTACAAGACGTTGATGGTGATTCATCTGTCGGATGGAGGCAATAAGCCTTGTGCAGGCTTCTTCGGTAGGAGTAGGCTATGTGCCGGTACCGGGATATCTAGTTATAAAACCCGCTATAACAAATTTATCGCGTATACTGCGATTTAAAATCCTAGTCAGGAAGGGCAACCGGTCGTAAAACTATGGTGTATGATCTAAGAGGCGGGGTGTGCGAAAAAAAGCTAGCATTAAGTAAGGGTTGTTGATGAGGACGTTAAACCTTATGCAGACTCCTTCGAAAATGATTGTGTGTACAAGAGTGTTGAGGGTGATTCATTTGTCGGATGGAGGCGTTAAGCTGTGTGCAGGCTTCTTCGGTAGGAGTAGGCTATGTGCCGGCACCGGGTTTTACCCTCTCCCTACTATTGTATATTACATTCTTAGGTAGTTTCGAGGGCGTGCAAAAAGCCAGCATTAAGTAAGGGCTGTTGATGTAGGGGTGTTAAACCTTGTACAGGCTCCTTCAACAGGAGAAGCCTACATGCCGGTGCAGGCTCTTTCGATAGGAGTAGGCTATATGCTGGCACTGTGTTTTAACCTCTCCGTACAATCATGATATTTTATGTTAGGAACTTACATGGGCTAAATGCTACACATTCCGTGGCAGAGCCGGGAATCGAACTCGGGCCCCCGGGGGTAGCAGCTAATCACACTAACTACTACACCACAGAGGAGGACTATTCCAGTTTTACAGAACAGAATATTTTACAACCTTAATACGCTTATAATCTAGCAATAAGACGTTGTATGAGTTACAAGTTGCTTATCAGCACACTGTGTCTTCGTTCAAGGTTAGCGCTGCCGGAAGCCGAGTGTACAATTTCAGCTAACACATACATTCCGCACCTCGCTTCAGACTGCGCCGATACAACTTCAAAGATAGTGTTCTATGTAGTAGAACAGAAAATGTAACCCATAACCCGTTCCTAAAGCTTAAAACTGTAAATGTTTGAAGCTCCCGTTCTTACAGCTAGATGTGGTTCCTAACGTAGCAGGGCCGGGATTAAAAATATGTTTTAAAGCCGAGTGCCTCCTCCTGACGCAGGAGTTTAAAACGCAATAATTTGTTTTACGACCGGTTGCCCTTCCTGACGCGAGATTTTAAATCATAAGAATCCGTTTAACAACTGGATACCCTCCTAGGATTTTAAATAGCAGTATCTAGCCTCTTACATCATACACTATTGTTTTCGACTGGTTGCCCTTCCTGACGTCAAAGAACTGGGATTAAGAATCTGTTTTACAACTTCTAACACGAGAATCGGGGTTTTACAGCTAGATGCACTTCTTAGATTTTAAATCACTGTATCACGAACTATTGTTTTACAGCCGGATGCCCTTCCTGACGCAAACTAAGATTTTAAATCGCAAGAATTTGTTTTAAGACTAGTTGCCCTTTCTGACGCAAAACTAGTAGTATCTAGCCTCTTACATCATACACTATTGTTTTCGACCGGTTGCCCTTCCTGACGTCAAAGAACTCGGATTAAGAATCTGTTTTACATCTTCTAACACGAGAATCGGGGTTTTACAGCTAGATGCTCAAAGCAGTATCTAGCCTCTTACATCATACACTACTGTTTCACGGTATGGCCGGTTGCCCTTCCTGACGCTGAAGACCAGGATTTAGCCAGTTACCCTTCCTGATGTAACAAGACTAGGATTTTTTTTAGACTGCACTTAGCTAGAAATAGCCACACGAAATTATTATATAGAAAGAGAATTGCTGGGCGGATGACAGCTGACGCAAGAGTGCGGCACGGTGATTAAAGATGGCGGTTGACAGCTGTCAAAAAAGCATGTTGATTTGCTTCCAAACAAGAGCGCGTAGAATTTGCTACCACCACATAGAGGGCAGCACTGTTCTCTCTGGATTAAAGATGGCGGATGACAGCTGTCAGAAAATCACATGGGTTTGTAAAGCACGTGGAATTTACCGCCACCACATTTCAAAGGTAAGTAGCTAAAGAGGGCAGCACGGTGATTAAAGGTGGCGGTTGACAGCTGTCAAAAAAGCATGTTGATTTGTCTCCAAACAAGAGCACGTGTAATTTGCCGCCACCGCATAGAGGGCAGCACTGTTCTCTCTGGATTAAAGATGGCGGATGACAGCTGTCAGAAAATCACATGGGTTTGTAAAGCACGTGGAATTTACCGCCACCACATTTCAAAGGTAAGTAGCTAAAGAGGGCAGCACGGTGATTAAAGATGGCAGTTGACAGCTGTCAATAAAGCATGTTGATTTGTTTCCAAACAAGAGCACGTGGAATTTTCCGCCACCGCATAGAGGGCAGCACTGTTCTCTCAGGATTAAAGATGGCGGATGACAGCTGTCAGAAAATCATATGGGTTTGTAAAGCACGTGGAATTTACCGCCACCACATTTCAAAGGTAAGTAGCTAAAGAGGGCAGCACGATGATTAAAGATGGCGGTTGACAGCTGTCAAAAAAGCACGTGGCTGTCAAAAAGCACGTGGCTTTGTTTACCACACGCTAGTTAGGTTGAGTTGGTACCACTAAGGTTTAGGCCCGTCAAGATGGCAGCACTGAGGTTAGCGATGCGTTGTTGTCTGTCAAAAAGCACGTGGCTGTCAAAAAACACGTGGCTTTGTTTACCTCACGCTAGTTAGGTTAAGTTGGCACTACTGAGGTTTAGGCCCGTCAAGATGGCAGCAGTGAGGTTAGCGATGCGTTGTTGTCGATGACAGCTGTCAAAAAGCACGTGGCTTTGTTTACCTCACGCTAGTTAGGTTAAGTTGGCACTACTGAGGTTTAGGCCCGTCAAGATGGCAGCAGTGAGGTTAGCGATGCGTTGTTGTCGATGACAGCTGTCAAAAAGCACGTGGCTTTGTTTACAAATTCAAATCTCCCGCCAAAATTCAAATTTCCCGCCAGAATTCAAATTTCCCGCGGGAGGAGGCGGCCGAACCATCCAATTATACTACTGTCAGTCAGTGAGCCACAGGGTTTTATATACATATATCTACGTAAGATAGAGCCAGGCAATGTGCACGCTATGTAGTGCAGACTTTCATTTGAAAATTTATTGCGGCCAAACGGTACATGGGATATAGGTACGGATTGCTCTATCAGACGACACTTTTAGTCGCCTATATTACTGCCTTAAGGCATTTTGTCGTATCTCACCTTTTTATACCATAGATGGAGATTAACTTTTCGATCGCCGTCAAATTTCGTCCGCTTTTCACAAGTTTAAAAAATTATTTTGCAAACTTAGCAGACAGATACAGTCTTGAAACTTGGCAGGCATATCGACAATGAAACGCTCTACAATTTAGGTTATTTGTGGTTTTGCCGCATCTCCAATGGCTTCGCCATAGAGTGCTTAAGGATCGTAAATTAGGTTGAAATTTGAATAGTGTTTCCACATATACCTTCCGTTTTCCAATACATTAAAGGCAGGTGGAGTATTGAATGTCGGTCTACATATGGCCACTGTTTGTGCCAAGGAGAGTGTTGTATTTCGTGCATCTATCTGTCCTATGAGTGTGAGAATCAGTAAAATAAATTGTGGCAATTGAACAGAATTGACCAAAACCGAGAAAATGAAGCTCAATCTCATGTCGAGATACGACAAAAAGGCATAGGACCAAAGTTGTAGATCCCTTCATTTAAGGACGCGAAAGTGCAATCCGTTTATTGATAACAATTACCGTTCAGCCATAAGATAGCTCGAAACAAAAGTCTGCAACGTCATTAAATATGGTTTATGTTTCGATACTTTTAGTGGAAAAATATTAAATATTTGAACTTCTTTCAATTTCTGCGCAGGTTACAGACTAAGAGGTAGAACTTTGCCAAAGTTTAATTTTGTAGGACGCTGCATCATGGCGTCCGCCATTTTGTTTGGGAGAGGGGGCAAAAATGGATTTTTTTAAAAAAAATTCGTAGGTCACAGGCTAGTAGCTATCACATTGGCAAATAGAAGTTTCTAGTTCATGCCGAAGTGGGTAAACGCTTATGTCAGTCAGTGAGCCATAGGGTTATATATATATGACCCATATTGATGACCTCCAACTCGAGGGCGCTCACGAGACATATGTGCTCTGAGTTGGTGTTAGATTCTTGTAGAGGTTGTGATATACTGAAGAAATGAACTGTAGCAGAGGCATCAAGTCATCAACGTTTGCAATTACCTTATATATATATAAGATTGCACAGTGCTTGTTTACAGCTCTTTCAGGGTCTGTTTATGAGTAGTAATAATAATCACATCCTTGGATAAATTGTTAGCTTAGTGGTTTCCGTTCAGAAGGCCACAGGTTGGATTTCCGACTATGTCATGGATTTTACAGTTAAATCTTAAACGTTTTGCTGAAAGGATGACCCATATTGATGACCTCCAACTCGAGGGCGCTCACGAGACATATGTGCTCTGAGTTGGTGTTAGATTCTTGTAGAGGTTGTGATATACTGAAGAAATGAACTGTAGCAGAGGCATCAAGTCATCAACGTTTGCAATTACCGTAAGTGGTATGCTCTTGTTATCTTAGGAATACTTCCCGATTTTTAAGGCACACATTTCATCGTCTTACAATCATACAGAAAAACACAGCTGACTTACCTGTTTTTTCCTGAGGAATTTAGTGCATGAGAGCAAATTTTGGATTTGTTTGATATTCTAGGCATTCTGAGAATTAAGCACTCTTTTACTTTGTTCGCTACACCTGAAATTTCAATATTTCACTTTGTTTCAAACAATTATTTTGTATGAGAAGCACTTACAGTATTACGTTTGGCAATTAAAAAATGTTTTCTGGGTCTCATAAACATTACTTACCTGGTCTTTTCCTTGTACCCTTCACATATATTCTCGTTGCTCTTGGTATCTAAGAAACAAGGTCCATCTGTACATGAGTCTAGTACGGTCGATATCGATGTATGGGTGTTACATGGGTAACTCCCAAAACTCTTGAAGGAGAATCTATAAATATATTTGGGGGGTGGGGGAAAACTGAGGAATATATACGATCCAACATAAAACGCAGAGGCTGGAAGAATGGAAGGAAAACAGACAAAAAAAATCTATGTCTTTGGGCGACCGAATATTAGAAATACCATAGGAGAGAAAGTCTTGAGTTATCTTGGCTGGTCCAAAGACCAGAGGGAATTCTCCCAAACCGAGTGCTTCTTCTGAAAAAAAAAAAAGACACAATTGCACTCAGTACAATAAGAGTGCATCAAGTTAAGGAAATTGCAAAAGTTGATGACAGGATGTCCCTGCTGCAGTCCTATCCTTCAGTACATCATGATTTCTGTACAAGAATCTAGCACCGACTAGGAGCACATGTGTCTGAAAAAGGACCAAGAGGACGTCCAAATACGAGGTGTATGAATCGTGTAATGCCGATATTGCAAAAGACAAAAGGCCGACGAAGACGGGCCAACACCTGTGATCTATACTTGTGATTGTGACTATCAATGCCTGTAAACATTATCTTCTCCTATGTGCCTCATCGTTCTGTTTAGGATAATAAATGATGATGATGATGATGATGAACTTTGGAGTGACTACTTAGAGGTCGGTCGTAAATTAAAGACAACAACTGCCGCAGCGAGATAGTTTTATTTGCTGAGATATAGTCATACTCACGTCAGTTCATAGAACCCGATGATTTTTAATGTAAATACCATAAGATCAAAAACTACACCGTGTTTCTTAGACGTTTCACCCAATTCTCTTCAACCTGTAATGCATCGGCACATTTTTGCTTCAGTTATGGATATTTCACTCCAAATTTTTCACGCTGAAATACTTTTCCCCCTAGTCAGTTTATAACGTAAACGTTTCACACAAAATGTTTCTCCCTGCAAACTTCCCATTTGCGTTTCACCCAATGATTTATTTATAACGAGTTATTTGTACATTTGTTTCCTTGACCTTTGTAATTGTTCCTGTTATCCACAATTAGTTGTATCCCGCCTAGAATAGATTAAACACCCGACAACTGTAAAGTTGTCCACGATGTAACCTATCTCCACGTAACTACCGAATCTTCTTGTTACGTTAAAGTAAGAGTATTTCCTGCAGTGTTCCTCTCTGAATTTCTTTGCCTTAGCTTCAGCAAACGTGTCATCAATGTCATCTTGCTTGACATGACATGGCAGAATGTGGAATGATTTTTCCTTATTGAACTGTGATCTTTTATGCCAGCACACCACTACGTGGTACTTTCTCTGTATAGCGTGTTGTGCAGTGTGGATAAATGAGTACGGTAGTGCAGTTATGCTGCAATATTACGTGTCCCCTCTGCGCGCATGTGTGCCGAAATAGTGCACGGTATTATGTGCACTCAAAGTACTCCGCAAAGCCGTTCACGCCATCTGGTATCTCATCGCGTTTATCGTCCAAAACACCTCCAGTCTTTCGGAGGGATGAACATGATGAAAGGTTGAAATAAAAGAGTGTGAAAAGTCAGGTGTGAAGATCCCAGGAAGAAGGTGACTTCTTGAAAATTATACCTATTTTGGAAAGGATGGGATGAAACGTCCGGAAACCACTCCACTTTCCATAAAGTATAATTACAGGCACTAAATTCATCCTGCTGTGCCAGTTATTTGAAGTTATGTCTGTTCCTGTGGCAACATTTTAATCAGAAACTCTGTTTCTGGCCTCAGAAATATTCCAAACTCTAGTTTCTGAAGATCTTCGTAAGGGACAACAGGCAGCACCCGGTACTTCCTCAACACTGTTGCCAACACAATAGGCATGACCATCTCGGCGTACTTGAAACCAACACATATTCTAGGTCCCGCTCCAAACGGTATGTAGCTGTATGGATGTCGATGAACCGATCGTTCAGACAGGAACCGATCTGGGTCAAATCGTTCAGGATCTGGAAAGTAGCGAGGATCTCGGTGGATGAAGTAGTTAATTATCAAGCATGAACAACCTGCGGGGAGCGTGCAGGTCTTGAGTTCGATCTCCTCGTCGACGTCTCGAGGCAATACCGCCGCTACGGGAAATAAACGCATGGTTTCCTGAAACAAAAAAGGAGAGAAATAAATACCCAATTATTTCTTCTGTGTCTTAATGATTGGTATTCTGGCGGCACTTTGAAGTACCGTCTAAAATAAAGCCCTATGTAAAATCATAGATAGTTAGAACAGTACGTTGAGTTCTGACGGTACCTTGAAGTAACCTAATGACGATATTGGAAATCATTAGCTGACGTGATTCATTTATATGTTTGACCCTCCTGACTTCTCGTGTGCAACGCAAACATGCGTCTGCTTCCCAGGCAAATAAGATTTATTACATTTTGTCTAAGACTTCAGAAATCACATTAATCTGCTTACACATGTAGCCCACAACCTCCCTAGAAGATATCAGAGAAAACTTTCAACTGCTTTTCAACGTTAATCAGATGAGGGGAATGTTATAGTCGCAAGGTTATCAACTGATAATGAGCCAAATCGCAGTGAAATTAAGAAGCCAAAATCGACACCGAGAACCAACGACATTAAAAGAAAATTGATGGAAGTCGACATAGAAAAATGTAAGGGAACCGCAGAGATCTTAATAGCATAGACACTGATAGGTGAGGAGCTCATTAACGAACCGATTGTTGACATAACAAATCCCTCTCAAGAGAACGTCCTCCGAACCAAGAAAATAAAATAAAATCCCAAAGCAGGTTCGACTTTAAATGCTAAATAAGTTGAAAGAAACGTTCGTACCACTATACATGTAGAAAGCGAGGGAAACAGAAACTCAATTGGCGGTACAAACCTACGGGTACAATTAGGGATACAACCAGAGGCTAATATCGAAGTAGAGGAGCCAACATAGAGCTAGGCTAGTAGTATAAAAATTAAACGAAGAAACAAAAAATGAACCTCTTCAAAACTCTAAAGAGAAAGAAAGCACGAAAAGCAACGGAAATTCCGATTACAAAATGGGGGGTACACTACAGCATTTTACATAACGAAGAAAATAATCGACCTGCGCCTTCACCGCGACCGCCATTGACAGCAATGGATCAATGCCCTCGATGCAAACAACTGTAACGTGGGACTTTTTAGTGTCGTGTCTGTCTTGACGTATCCAAGTATCTTGAGAATAATTGGAATATAGCAGTACAGAGATGGCAAATCAATAAACCAATAATGAGAACTACGAAATACAGCCAAAATTGTAGTACACTCACGAATAATCAGGGATCATTAGAGAACACAACCAAGTTATGAACTTGGACACTAGTCCGACTAACGTGGTGACATAAACAAACAGCAGCCCATCAAAGTATGGCATGCCACGAAGGATTGCAGCTCTCCCCAAAATCCATACGTAAACAAGTACTCAGATCTCAGTTTCAAAGTGAAGCGTTTTAGCAGAGCGCACAAGGAAGCATTTTACAGTGTCCATTTTCCAGAAGGACCCGAGGTAAATACAGATAAATAAGGGGCAAGGAAATACGTGTGACAGTAATCAGGGAAAGAGAAGGAACTGCTTTTTCGTAATAATAATGTATTACAAGAAATACATGCCAAACAAAGTCAACAGATGCTTAAAGAGACCAACAATATTTTCAAAATAAATACTTTGGATTTTTAAAATAAATGGGACGACCATTAAATAACACAATTATCTATCCAAAACAGCTAGAACCAAAACAAGAGATGAATTTTACAATAGTTTTCATTAGGAGTATCCTACAAATGCTAAACAGATATTACCCATTAATACAAAATTTTAAAAGAATTTTGAACAGGCATATAGGCCACTGTACAATCGCAAAAGAAAAGAAAAGAGAACCCGGGGGCAGGAACGTGAAAAAAAAGGAGGGACGAGGAAGAGAACAGTACCTAGGACTGGCAACAGGGATTAGGTAAGATAGAACCTACAAGTTTTAATATAATTCTGAAACTCGAACAGAAGCTGGGCGTTAATATCAATACAGTTAGTCCTATTCTTGCGTTTGTTCACCAAGTCTTTTAGTATCCAATGGTTCATATCACTGTGATTTACACGTAATAGAAAGCGAAATTTGGAAAAAACCGTAGTGTAGTTCCATGACAAACACCAAAGTCCACAGCTCAGACTAGTGATATTTGGTAGCGTGAACAGTCATTAGCAGCCAGTTCGGCATGAAGAAATAGGGGAATACAGCTTTAAAGAGAAAATTAAGTATGGGAGGAGATTATAGATTTAAAGTTCGCTCACCCGTCCAGCAGTCCTTGAGCTTCAAACACCAATTTAAAAACATTGCACACGGACCAGCCGCTAGCGCAAATAAAAGAAAGTCCTCCCTCCACACAAGTCGTCTTCTTCATCCAACTCGCCGATAGAGCCCAGAGGAGGCCTATTTATATTACGATGGAAACGTCCAGAAAAGACGAGAGCAGAAGGTACACATTGCGCAGCGAGGTGATAGGGGAGGAAAGGAGGGAGGGCAACAGTGCGAACAGTACCAGCTGGATGGGCGAAGAGAGCACACGCACAGAGGTTAGTAGCAGCATGTCGAGCCGTAGCAGACGTAGAATCAGGTAGAATAGTAGAAAAAACAGGAGCACGTTATACGACACAAAAGAAAATAAATAACACAATAAGAAAAGCGAAGAATAAGAAAGCATCCGGACACATCAAATACATGTGTTGTTGAGTTATCAGTCCATAGACTGGTTTGTTGTAGCACTCCATGCCACCCTATCCTGTCTTATCTTTTCAATTCTATTTAACTATATTGTTTTGGATTTATTTATTTTCGTCTCGTACTCCTTCTCCAAGCCTCTGCCCATACCACTCAGCAATTTCTCAAGATATTCCGCATTCTCAGGTAAAATAATAATACTATAATCTGCAAATCTCAGCATTTTGATTTCCAAATTGCTCTTTGATTTTCTGTTTCATATGAACTCATTTCTGGGTTGCTGTTTCTTTTTCAAAGCCCTCGATTCTTATCACTGCAGACTGATTTTTGTACAGGTTGTAGACAATTCTTCGTTCTCTGTAACTGATCCCGTTCACCTTTAGAATCTCATATACAGTGGTGGAAATATTTATTGCATCACAATGAATTACTTTGCCTTTTTTACAGCTGTTTGTTTCAGTTTATACGAGGCCTATTGTTGCTAAACATTGTTGACATATTCTTGCTTTAAAGTTTGACATCTTCTCATATTTATTCCAACAATACACAACTGTTTGTTATTGTTGTTGTTGTTTGCTTTTACAATGAAGTCAGTTTTTATACACTCATTTTGAGTGCATGTTAGTAAGTGTGTTAGAATAATTCATTTTGTCAGATAATGGAATGATAATTGGGATATAGAGCTCGTGGTTAGCACGTTGGATCCATAACTCACAGATTGCCGGTTCGTTCCTGGCCGAAGTCGTGATGTTTGCGCAGTAGCAAGACCATAACGCACCGTGGCGGACCAGGTAAAAGAACAGTAGACCGTTCTCGCGCCTCAAATTTTAATTCGGTATTGCATCAACACCCACGCTGCACTTCTCTATATTAGATGTCGTCTGGAAACACGAGCACGAGGCAGACCTTTTGAATATTTTCTTTGAGTTGCTACGAGTTAAACACTTCAGTAGTATAAGTGGACAGTTCTGCGGCCTCCACCTCCACAGGCCCTCTGCATAGGCCTCCTCCACCACTTCCTCCTCCGGCTCTCGGGAGAGGCCTCCTCCTCACGCTGGCTAAGAACGTGACCCTAACCTCATATCCGCCATCTTGGAGGAGCTTAACCTAACTTTTATGTGTAAGAGAGCTAGCCTAACCTCACGGAAGGGACTAACCTCAGTTTTAAGGCCGGATGCCCTTCCCGACGTCAATTGCACAAGTTGGCGGCTATACATGACTCTTTATGAGACGCCTTAAGGGTGCTTGTGCAAGGAATTTTGACACGCAAGACAGCAAGCCTAACTTCATAGAAGGACTTAACCTCAGTTTTACGGACGGATGCCCTTCTCGACGATAATTGCACCAGATGGCGGCTATACATGACTCCTTATGAGACGCCTTAAGGGTGCTTGCGCAAGATGTTGGCTGCAAGATGGCGGCTAAACATAGGCTCTTATGAGACTCCCTAAGGATACTTGCGCAAGATGGCGGACACAAGATGGCGGCTAAACACAGCTCCTTATGAGACGGCTTAAGAGCGCTTGTACAAGATGGCTGCTGCTCTTATGAGATGCCCTAGGGATGCATGCGCAAAACAGCAGCGACAAGATGGCGGCTATACACAGCTCCTTTTGAGACGGCCTAGGGGTGCTCGCACAAGATGGCGATTATACACAGGCTCTTATGAAGAAAGCTAGCTTAGAGGCTACTGCGCAAGTTGGCGGCTGCTGTTATGCATGCGGTGGAGGGCAATCTGAAATTTTACGTGCTCTTGTTTGTAAAATTCCTTGTTCTTTTTGACAGCTCTCATCTTTAATCAACAGAGCATCGTACTGCTATCTTTACAGTACTAAAACTTATACCTTTGAAGTGTGGTGGCGGGTAATTTGAAAAATTCTAGTGCTTTTTTGACAGCTGTCAGCGGCCATCTTTGAACAATAGCGGCTATACATAGGCCTCCTCCGCCTCCTCCTATGTCAAGGCCAAATACTTTAATACACCAATACCGGATAGCTCTATCTCAACAGCATGGAGCGGAGTGCGAACAGTGACGGTGGTGACATCTAGCGTGCAGGTGTGACAAGCCCAGGAACTGCACACTTATCTACGCTACAGTTAAGAGGAATGCATCTACATACATTGGAAATATTTTTGTTAAAATAACTGAACAATCATAATAATTAAGAATTAAATTTTTAAATATGAAATGCCTCCTTCATAAACCTCCAAACGAGCACTGTGTTAGCCGTGCGTTTCTCTATGTCTTAAAAATTAAAATCAGAATTTCTTTGAGTATCCGCCCAGCCTCTGGGAGGAATATCCACCTACTACTCTCTTCTCTTCTTCCTAGACTTTACCCAGTTACCTCGGGCAGCACTTTGTGTAGACTTAGCCTAATTTTCCGGCCGGATGCCTTTCCTAACACCAACCCTATGTGGAAGGATACCGTATATGTATTTACTATTGCGTGTTTCTGTTGTTGTTTTCCGTGTGATATGTTGTATATATTTGAAGATGCGTATGAATACGAATACAAACCCGTAGGCCCCGATCTACACGAATTAACAGAAGAGATCTAAATCTCCGACTCTGCCGGGAATCGTACCAGGGCCCTCTGAACCGAAGGCCAGTGTGCTGACCATTCCCTGGTGGTGATTATTATTTTAAGAGGAAGTATAACTGGCCAACCATCCTCTCAGAACGGAAATGGAAGAGAACCAAAACTCCGAAGAATGAAGGTATCATCAAAAGAAAGATAAGGGCCACGAAGCGCTAAACATTCAACCAAAGCCCCAGAGGAGGCAGATACTTTAACAATATCCATGGTTTATTAAGATTTCAGGAAAGAGAAGGTGTAATTAAGGAACAGGAGTTTTGGTCCAGTGTTTTTCTTCTTCCCCTTATCGTATTCTTTCTTCTTCTTCTTCTTCTTCTTCTTCTTCGGTACTCGTCCAATCTTCCCGAACTCTACAGAACAGCTCACCACAAGCTGCTATCTCACCTTTGCCGGACTTTGAATGTTCTGTTTCACCTCTGAAGACAGAAATGCTAATCTGTATATATATATAATACATATTGGGGTTACGTGAGTGACCTACGATGTGTCTGACATTTAAGAAGTGTTCAGAATTTCCTAAAGTCTCTTTCACATATTTATGCATGAAGAATTATCCTACATGCGTATTAAATTAGTTGGACTGGTGCTCAAGCCTATGCAAATAATACACTGAAATAATTTTCTTACGCCGGGCTGAGTGGCTCATACGGTTGAGGCGCTGGCCTTCTGATCCGAATTTGGCAGGTTCGATCCTGGCTCAGTCCGCTGGTATTTGAAGGTGCTCAAATACGCCAGCATCGTGCAGACAGATTAACTGCCACGTAGAAGGATTCCTGTGGGATGGAATTCCGGTACGCCGGCGTATCCCAAAACCATAGTGGGGCGTAAAGAGAATTATTATTATTATTATTATTATTGTTATTATCTTACAGTAAAAAGAGCCGGCTGGATTCGAGGCCTTCAATTTTTGATTTCAAGACTACCACGATAACCACTACGCTACAGGCCCACAAGTTTTCAACTGTGAAATTTATTGTAGCCTACTATTTAACAATGTGGACCCTCAAGTTTGAGTGAACTAGAGTTCCATATTTGTAAATGTTATTGGTTTTACGTCCCACCAATATTTCAGTAGAGTACTTGATTTATTTCTTAATGAAAGGGGCATAGACTGTAACCTCAATATAGATGCGAGGTCATTACTTTTTCTAATACTTGCGGTCCTGATCAGTTCCCATACGATTATCTTGTTCATTAATTTGTTCAGCGCGTAACGCTTTTCTTGGAATATAACTGCAATGTAAGATTTTTTAGTGACAAACACTGATACATTATAAACAACACGCCAGAGCGCCAAGATGGCAATATGTTACTGAAGAGTTGGTCACACCAAGCCATGTAGGTAGCAGCACTATCGACTTTCTCGCTGAAAACGGCAAGCTGTCCGGTATTATCATATTAAAGTATTTGTCAAGGCATAGCTCTATCGAACCTGCATCGCGAAGGCAAGAGTGTGCAGCGATAACATCATTATGCATGTTTAGACTTGCACATGACAAAAGAAGTGATTGAAACATAACAAGACTAGAATCAAACGCTGTACTCGATACAACATGTGCTCAGAAAATTGTCTGATGTGTTCAGATCACTAAATAAGTGATCAAAACTAGAATCGAACACTGTACTCGATACAACATGTGTTCAGCACATGTCAGGGGATACCTTTATTCTATGAAGATCAGATTACAAAAGAAGTGATTGAAACATAACAAGACTAGAATCGAACACTGTACTCGATGTCGTTAGCTTCAACATGTGATCAGAACATTGATTGATGTGTTCAGAACACGAAATATGTAATCAAGACTAGAATAGAACACTGTACTCGATACAACATGTGTTTAGAACATGCCAGGGGATGCCTTTGTTCTAAGAAGATTAGATTACAAAAGAAGTAATTAAGACTAGAATCGAACAGTGTACTCGATGTCGTTAACTTCAACATGTGATTAGAACATTGATTGATTTGTTTAGAACACGATACACGATACAACATGCGTTCATAACATGTTAGGGGAGACCTTTGTTCTTAGAAGGTGGATTCGAACAGAGAAACAAAATAATAAGACTAGAATTCTGAACAGCTTATGCAAGATAGCGACTGTTATAACGTCCTCCTCCTCTTCCCGCTCGGTTAAGGCATGTCTCTATCGAAAATTCAACGCGATCTTATGCATAAGACAGTACACATACTGCGTAGCCAACTCGCTCGGTAAACGATAATATGAATACAACAAAAGTACAATTTCAAATGATTTGCATTTTATCATTTGTCTTGTGCGAAAAGCAGTCGAACAAGTTATCACATAAACATGTGACATGAAATATCGGTTCGGAAACATTGTTTCAATCTGTTGGCATGGGTTACAAGCATGTAGCTCATGCGGAAAGTAAAATTAAACAGAACGCTTAGTGCTATAAGAAATACACTGCGTACATTTAAGTCCCTAGCAGTTGAACAAGTTATCACATAAAATATCAGTTTGGAAAACATTATTTCAATCTGTTGGCATGGGTTACAAGCATGTAGCTTGTGCAGGCGAGGGCTACTATGTAAAATGCTAAACAGAAAAAGTAATCGTGCTACACACATGATAGGGTATGGAACACAGGGGTTGCGTCTTATCAGAAGGGCAAAAGGATGAAAGGACTCTTCCTCCTCCTTACCGCACATTCATTGTAGGGCAAAATGACTAATAGGCTAGAGGGAAAATGGGCAAAAGGGCTAAAGGGCTAATGGGCTAAAGGGCTAATGGGCTAAAGGGCGAAAGGGCTCCTCCGCCGCCTCACCACGCCCTCCTCCTCCTCTTCCCCCTAGAAGGAGTTAGCTGAATAATCACAAAGGCAGATAAATGTAAAGCTACTGTCTTAATGAATAAAACAGATTATGTATCCAAAACTAAATAATTTTTCAACAACAACACATTTAAAATAATCAAGAAAGAACCTACCCCAGAAATTCAGAGACAACTAACACAAACGTTAAAGAACTTAACATTTCTTTTGACAGACCATGAAAAATCTAAACTAATAACTATGAATCCAGCACTTCCTACAGTCAAAGCCCTTCCAAAAATTCACAAACCTAATATTCCTATCCGACCCTTCATCGACTACAGACCCAGTCCACTCTACAAAGCATCCCAATTCATTCAAAGTGTCCTTACCGAAAATTATCACTTTCTCTGTGACAAATCCATTAAAAACACTACCGAACTGATTGATAAATTAAGGCATTTAACCTACAACCTAACCACTCCCTCCACTCCTTTGATATAGAAAATATGTATCCGAGCATACCAATTTCTAAACTTCCAAAAATTATTGAGAATAATTTAAGTAAACATAGTTCTCTTAGTAAACTAGAAATACTAGATTTCATTCAGCTTCTAAAACTGGTCATCAACAATAACTTCTTAGTTTTCGACAAAATTATATATCAACAGAACGGACTGGCGATGGGATCACCTTCATCAGGAATTTTGGCTAATATCTATTTAGATAACTTAGAACATACGAAAATCAATAATAACAACTTTCCAAATATTCTCATATGGGCTAGATATGCGGACGACACATTCGTAATCATGGATGAATTAATCAAGAACGCGGACTCCACTCTTCTAGACTTGAATAGTATTGACCCATACATTAAATTCACATTAGAATCAGAAATCAATCAAACAATCAATTTTCTAGATATAACCATTATTAGAAATACATCTGGCCTGTCTTACAAAATATACAGGAAACCTACACAATCTACTAACACTATCCACAAAGATTCCATGCATCCCATAATGCACAAACGTGCAGCATACAATAGCATGGTATATCGAGCTTTTGCCATACCCATGGCAAAGAAAGATCTTAATAACGAACTTAATACCATAAGGGCAATTGCCAAGTTCAGTGGGTATAATAGGCCGTTTATAGAATAAATAATAAACAAATATAGGTACCGGCCTAAAACCAAACCTATTTCAACCACCTTCACTTACAATAACGACGTCCACAAAATCACCAACCTTTTCCGGAAACACAATGTAAGAATTTTATTCAAAACTAACAATAGAACCTCCGAAATTTTACACAACTCTGCATCAGTCAATACCCCCAGTATCTACTCCAAATCTGGAATATATAGACTAAAATATAATGAATGCAGCAGCTCTTACATAGGTCAAACAGGACGCAACTTTATGATTTGATATTCAGAACATGTCAACGCGATGAGGCACAATAAGTTCTCCGCCATGGGTATACATATGCACGACACTAATCACAAATTTACCGGCATTGAGCAGGATATGGAAGTTCTTCAGACAGTAAGCAAGGGACATATAATGAATATTATTGAAGGTTGTTACATCAACTGCGATCAATACTTCAACCCCAATTGTAATTTAAATGAAATTTACGAGAAACCCAATATCCTTTTCGATCTTTTAATCGATTGGCTTAAAAATACCATTATTAAAAAAGTTCGATTTTCCAAGTAATCCGGAATACACACTCCCGTCAATTACCCCACTACCCCACCTTCCACCCCGCCTTAGTTCCATTCCCCGCAGGTGCTCCGCCTCTTTCCTTCCCCTCGCCTCCTGTACCGCTGCCCACACACTTCATGCGGCTCCGTCTGTGTAACAACACGTTTAACATGCTGCTCAAGGTGAGTCAATCATCATTCAATGATCCTAATGATTCTAATAACTTCCATACATTGCTTCCAACGTCTAACTTGGCTATTTGGTCTTTCAGGTTTAAATTGAAGTGGGAATTCATTTTTATTTATATCACGATCTTACGTGATCAAAGTAAACTTCCCTAATTTCAAGGGAACAAATGTTATTCACATAGACAGCATACAACAGCACAAGTTCACTTATATCAGATGTACACAGACTGAAATATGTAACGAACAGTCGGAATTTTAAGAATTTTATATCACAGCAATCAATTCCAACATAATTTTAACTTATTTCATGTATCACTACAGTAATTGTATTTTATAATGTGCTAAAATGTGTTTTAGATGTTTTAAATACACTGACTGACAGAGCAAATGCAACACCAAGAAGGAGTGGTTCGAAAGGGATGAAAGTTGGGAAAAAAACAGAGACGGCACGGACGAATAATTGATGTTTATTTCAAACCGATATGCAGGTTACACAATGCGCACGGCATCGACTCACTAGGATGTAGGACCACCGCGAGCGGCGATGCACGCAGAAACACGTTGAGGTACAGAGTCAATAAGAGTGCGGATGGTGTCCTGAGGGATGGTTCTCCATTCTCTGTCAACCATTTGCCACAGTTGGTCGTCCGTACGAGGCTGGGGCAGAGTTTGCAAACGGCGTCCAATGAGATCCCACACGTGTTCGATTGGTGAGAGATCCGGAGAGTACGCTGGCCACGGAAGCATCTGTACACCTTGTAGAGCCTGTTGGGAGATGCGCGCAGTGCGTGGGCGGGCATTATCCTGCTGAAACAGAGCATTGGGCAGCCCCTGAAGGTACGGGAGTGCCACCGGCCGCAGCACATGCTGCACGTAGCGGTGGGCATTTAACGTGCCTTGAATACGTACTAGAGGTGACGTGGAATCATACGCAATAGCGCCCCAAACCATGATGCCGCGTTGTCTAGCGGTAGGGCGCTCCACAGTTACTGCCGGATTTGACCTTTCTCCACGCTGACGCCACACTCGTCTGCGGTGACTATCACTGACAGAACAGAAGCGTGACTCATCGGAGAACACGACGTTCCGCCATTCCCTCATCCAAGTCGCTCTAGCCCGGCACCATGCCAGGCGTGCACGTCTATGCTGTGGAGTCAATGGTAGTCTTCTGAGCGGACGCCGGGAGTGCAGGCCTCCTTCAACCAATCGACGGGAAATTGTTCTGGTCGGTATTGGAACAGCCAGGGTGTCTTGCACATGCTGAAGATGGCGGTTGACGTGGCGTGCGGGGCTGCCACCGCTTGGCGGCGGATGCGCCGATCCTCGCGTGCTGACGTCACTCGGGCTGCGCCTGGACCCCTCGCACGTGCCACATGTCCCTGCGCCAACCATCTTCGCCACAGGCGCTGCACCCTGGACACATCCCTATGGGTATCGGCTGCGATTTGACGAAGCGACCAACCTGCCCTTCTCAGCCCGATCACCATACCCCTCGTAAAGTCGTCTGTCTGCTGGGAATGCCTCCGTTGACGGCGGTCTGGCATTCTTAGCTATACACGTGTCCTGTGGCACACGACAACACGTTCTACAATGACTGTCGGCTGAGAAATCACGGTACGAAGTGGGCCATTCGCCAACGCCGTGTCCCATTTATCGTTCGCTACGTGCGCAGCACAGCGGTGCATTTCACATCATGAGCATACCTCAGTGACGTCAGTCTACCCTGCAATTGGCATAAAGTTCTGACCACTCCTTCTTGGTGTTGCATTTGCTCTGTCAGTCAGTGTGTATATATATTGTTTAATTTGTATTTAAGGCTGATGATGGCACAGAGATGCCGAAACTAGTACCATTTGACCATTTGACATGTTTACCATGATGAAGTCGCCACCCAGTCCGAGAAAGCTCTGGTCGTTTCTTTGCAATGTGCTTCCTCAGTGCAGCCAATACTGACGTGTTGTAACAGTAGTGTGACGGGGAACTGCATGCTGGTAAATCATTCCATTGCATTGTCTGGTATGCGAAATGCACGTAGCGTCTACAACCAACCTACCGATATGAGAGTGCTGCCGACTACGTGCATTATACATAAAAACCCGCTCTTTTCAAATATTTATATTACAGATAGGAAATTATCACGAAAACTACAAGTAAAAATCAGTCTCAATCCTTGTAGATCAGCGTCGTATATTTGAACAAACCGAACGCGGCGCTATTTTAGCTAATGTCGAGAAGGTCTGATGTATATTGTAGATGGTGATATCTGAACACATCGAGCTTGTGACCGAGGCTCCTGTAATATTTGCAATGTTCTCCCTCGTCCACATTCCCAGCGGCAATGTAGCCGTAAGTTTTCCTTATACATTGCTCCTTCAGTCGCAGAGAGGTTATGCCTGGCTGCTACATTTAGCACTGGGACTTGCAGAATGGAACTATAGTAATTGGCTGCATTTATGCTACGATGATGTAAATATGTTTTTATTTATTTATTTTTATTTAAAAACGCTATTTGTCCGGGGCGTCAACCTAGAAAGGTCTTTTGCCCCTACTTGCACCGTATGTGGGGAACCTGCGTGTATTTTGTAAATAGCGGAAGTGTAGAGTGTTGAATGTGAGGAAATGAACGTTAAAAACGACACAAACACCCAGTCCCCAGGCGAGGGATATTAATCATTTAGAATTAAAAACCCCTGATCCGGCCGGGAATCCAACCCGGGGCCGCGGGGTGACAGGCGGACGCGTTGCCCGCTACTCCGCGGGGCCTGAATGTAAATACCTTAATCTCGGCGATTTTCTAATTTTAAGTTCTACATGAAAAGCAAGGAGGCTCGTATCTTATAAGACGGTAGGGGTGAGGAGGGGGCATGTGCCCTTGTGCCCTTAAAGAGCAGCCGCCGCTGTCTATACGCCCAATGTATGCCATATTGAGGGAAATTTGTAGTAAATAGCTGTAACCCAGTAATTTATTTTTAACGCCAGGGTGTCAATGTATCCGGGATTTATTATGCCCTGACTTAGAGAACACCCTGTGAGAATTCTGGGACTACAGCGTTTTCAATATATCTCCTAAACGAATCATATCCAAGTGTTTGTTTATGGGACTTTTCACCCTTGTGTTGGTGTTTTGTTTTACCTCAATAAAACAATAATTACAACCACCATTTGTGTAAAGCCGGAATTACACCTACCGAGTACTGGGCCATCCGTCTCTATGGTGTAGGGGTTAGTGTGATCAGCTGCAACCCCCCGCCCCACTCCCGGAGGCCCCGGCTCAATTCCCGGCTCTGCTACGATAATTGACAATTGCTACGAGGGCTGGAACGGGGTCCGCTCAGCTTCGGCAGGTCAGCTGAGTAGAGGTGGATTAGATTCCCACTTCAGCCATCCTGGAAGTGGCTTTCCGTGGTTTCCCACTTCTCCTCCAGACAAATGCCGAGTTGGTACCTGACGTAAGGCCACGGCTACTTCCTTCCCTCTTCCTTGTCTATCCCTTCCAATCCCCCCCCCCCCTAAGGCCCCTGTTCAGCATAGCAGGTTAGGCCACCTGGGCGAGGTATTGGTCATTCTCGCCAGTTGTATCCCTGACCCAAAGTCTCACGCTCCAGGACACTACCCTTGCGGCGGTAGAAGTGGGACAAACCAACCCTGGAGAGTAAACAGATTAAGAAAGAAAAAACCAATAGGTTGATTATAATCAGGAAGTAATGTTGATTTCTCAACATATTTCTTACAGTACTGATCACATTGACGGGTACAAGTGGCTCCCCACGTTCATGAATACTCAGTGTTTAGAGATTAACCTGATGAATTTATTTTCCTTTCTTGTAATGTCATTGATGTGCATGATACCGCGCGAGAGACTGCGGGTTTTAGTTCGCGCAGCTGTGAGCGCATATTCAGGATGTCGTGGGTCCGAAACCTACTGTTGGCACCCTGGAGATGGTTTACTGTTGTATCCCATTTTTACACCAGGCAAACGTTCCAGGTGTACCTTAACCAAGGTCACGGCCGTTTCTTAGGGGCTGAGGCGGTAAAGGCGTGCTTGGTTCACCCGAAAAGACGTGGGTTCGAATGCCCGTCAGGAAGTCGTAAAATTTAAGAAATGAGATGGCCACTTCAGAAGGTGCACATGGCCCTGAGGTTCACTCAGCCTACCCAAAAAATGAGGACCAGGTTAATTCCTACCGCAACAAGTGCTAAGGTTAGGGATAGTGGAAGCCTTTACCTTCCACCCGTCCAAGGGCCTTCATGGCCTGTACGGAGATGACTTTGCTCTTTGCTTTGCTCCGTAGCACTTTCTTATGCCATCGTCGTCGTATCTCTGTCAGTGCGACGTAAAGCAAATTGTAAACAAACAAACAAACAAACAAACAAACAAACAAACAAACAAACAAACAAACAAACAAACAAACAAACAAACAAATATTGTAAAAATATTTCCATTTTTCAGTCATGTAATTTAGTAACTGTATACTGAATTCAGCCATAATAGACGAAATGGAGGACGAAATTAAACAGTAATAGAAAACGAATATGGACAAGACCCTGCTCATTAAGAAGAGACAGTAAATGAGTAAGTACAACTGTGTTAAGGGAATTTGAAACTGAAGATCTCAAAGAATAGAGATTTTTTATGATATGATTGTTAGAGCAGTTTGAATTTTTTGCTTGAAACGAACATTCCTAAAATTCAAAAAGCGGTTGTCAGTAACATGTACTGTATTTGGAACATGGACACAAAGGTTCAACTTCTTCACGCCAGTGTGGTAAAACAAATGAGGGTTAGGTAAGATTATTTTATTCTGATATTACAATCTTTAGGAAAATGCTTACGATTTGTGTCGTTCGAACTGGCGTACGATACATTAAACAAGACACATTCTAGGGAAGTTGAAAACCTACAATATTAATAATGGAAATTAATTATTTATGTTGCACTTGATATTTATTTCTAGCCCTAGAACTGGGATTTTTAGGAACTAAAAGGGAATTTAGGTGCCTACAATAGGCTTTCAAAATTGAACTAAACTGGTTCTAGAAGTATATTTGAGGCATATATAATTTTAATTATTTTAATAAGTATTTGTCAATAAAATACAAATATTACTTCACTAAATTGATAATAATTCTTTAGAGGAAACATAAAACAAACTTCATTCATCTCTTTGCAACAAACGTCACAGAATATTAATTTACAATCCGATGTGGCATGGGAAAGCTCCTGTAACCACTGTTTAATTAAAGACGACATGGAAACTGATACTTTCAGCATAATGCACACACTGAACAAATGCACAAGCGAAACGTTCTCAGAGAATGAAAGAATGAGGTTTTTTTTCCTTTTTTTTTTCAGCAAGTCAGTGGACGCTGTCTCCCACCTCGTGGGGTGTGCGGAAGGTTCTTGAGGACTCTCGGGGAGTGTAGTTTACAGCTTCCCGCTTTTAAGGTATTGTTTGTAAAAGTGTTTCAAGAATATTTTACTTTCTCGAAATAAATTAAAAACGCTTTTTTCGATTAAGGAACAAAATATAGGGACTATAAGATTATAGGCAAACGTAGGTTCTAATGTTAATTTAGGCACGTAAAGGCACTGTAGGTCCATCTTTTTTAAACTTTCAAATATATGAAACTTGCAATTACAACTTCATTTTAAGTTATCCCTTCATAAACAATATAGGTTTTTCCCCAAAATTCGTTGTCTAATTATAATTTAGACTTTACAGGGACAGTCGTCAGTGATATGATGGTAACCGGGACGAAAAGTCAGGTTCTAAGACTCTCCATAAGTTTTAATTACTGTGTTGATGGCGTGAAGGTACCTCACGGGGATCAGTGTAAGTATAAAAGTGTCAATATATCTCATCACATTAACGAGGTTATAAATAAAGTTTCCAGACCTCATCATCTGGTTATGAGGGTGTTTAGCATTTGTAGTAATGATGTAAAAGAGAGGGCATATAATTTACTGTGAAGTCCACAATTAGAATATGATTTCGGTTTATCGACCCTCACCAGGATTACTTGATTCCAGAAGTGGAACAAATCCAAAGGAAAGCAGCTCGATTTATTCTGCATGACTTCCAACAAAAAATTAGAGTTACGAAAATGTTGCAAAGTTACAACTGGGAAGACAGCAGTGAGGAGAAGAGCTGCTCGACTAAGCGGTATGTTCCGAGCTGTTAGTGGAGAGATGGCGTGGAATGACATTAGCAGACTAATACGTTTGAGTGGTATTTTCGAAAGTAGGAAAGATGAAAATACTGTATGAAGATAAAGTTGCAATTCAAGAGAACAAGTTGAGGAAAATAGCCCTATTCTTTTATAGGAAAATTTATTAGTGTTTGGAGTAATTTACGGAGGGAGAAAGTTCCAAATTATTTGAAATCTATATAAATAAAGTTGTAGGGGGTCCGCTTTCTGTAATTTCTTTTGTTTTGCCAATTTTTTCAGATATTTATCCGTTTTAGTTCAACTCAAGACGGAGTCGGTGGTTTTTACTTTTCGTGTATGTTTGTTTGTCTGTCTGTTTGTCTGTCTGTCCCACCATCACGACGAAACGGGTGGATAGATCTCAACCAAACTTCATATTTGGAGTATACTCATCCCGGGGAAGGTGTCGATATGCATTTCATTTTAAAATCTTTGAATAAACGGGGGGTTTGTAGGAAAATCAGAACGGTTTTCCTCCATTTTCTCTTATACTATTGATTTTCTATAAACTCTGTGGACCGTACGTGAAACGTTGCTTCATTATAAACAACTTTCGCTATGTTCATAATTTACCTTACTCTTCACATGACGGAGAAATTTACTATTTTCTGTGGGTATCATGCTCTGCATTAAGTGACCGACAGACCGACAACGAACCTACAGGTTACCATGGCAACGTCTCTGATTGCTAGCCAGCAGGGAAGTAACGTATTGCCATTTTCCTCATCATGCTTTTAAATTCGTGGTTGTTCCTTGGGTAGAAGGCAAGAGAGGCGTCAATCGGCCTATCTGCGGGATATTGGCGGAATATCGTTGGAGGTCATAACACCAATAGTCATCTTCTTATCTGTTTACCTAAGAATCACTGCGCCTAAATTTCTCCTCTGTTACCGCTTTATTATACCCATAACTCACACCAGCTTAATTTATTGAGGGGCATTTGATTTTCCAATACATTCACTTGACATTTACATATTTGTCGTTATCCAGCTGTCCTCAGTTATAATCCATTTTCTATTAATTTCAACTTTCTTAACTGTATTCATCATCATCATCATCATCATCATCATCATCTGATTACCCTCCAGGGTCGGCTTCTCCCTCGGACTCAGCGAGGGATCCCACCTCTACCGCCTCAAGGGCAGTGTCCTGGAGCTTCAGACTCTTGGTCCTGTGATACAACTGGGGAGAATGACCAGTACCTCGCCCAGGCGGCCTCACCTGCTATGCTGAACAGGGGCCTTGTGGAGGGATGGGGCGAATGGAAGGGATAGGCAAGGAAGATGGAAGGAAGCGGCCGTGGCCTTAAGTTAGGTACCATCCCGGCATTCGCCTGGAGGAGAAGTGGGAAATCACGGAAAACCACTTCGAGGATGGCTGAAGTGAGAATCGAACCCATCTCTACTCATTTGACCTCCCGAGGCTGAGTTGACCCCGTTCCAGCCCTCGTACCACTTTTCAAATTTCGTGGCAGAGCCGGGAATCGTTCCCGGGCCTCCAGCGGTGGCAGATAATCACACGAAACACAACAACACAGAGGTGGACAACTGTATTATTTTCTTCCTTAATTACTCCGTATGTACGCGTATGCTAGAATTTACTGGATATATTTCCACCAAAATTCATATTTAGAATCCACCTGTCCTCGGATAGGTTTTAGGGCAAATATCTTTTCTAAATCCCTGAATTGACTGAAACAGTGATTTTGCACTCCCACAAAATATACACAACCAAAATGGAAATCTACCTGCCCTAATGGAAATTAATTTCTAAACCATTTTTTTCTCATGTGCATCATTTCGATACGAGGATTAATAAGGGAGATATCTTTTTTTCTTTTTTTTTTTGCTATTTGCTTTACGTTGCACCGACACAGATATGTCTTACGGCGACGTTGGGATAGGAAAGGCCTAGGAATAGGAAGGAAGCGGCCGTGGCCTTAATTAAGATACAGCCCCGGCATTTGCCTGGTGTGAAAATGGGAAACCACGGAAAACCATCTTCAGGGTTGCCGACAGTGGGGCTCGAACCCACTATCTCCCGATTAATGGATACTGGCCGCACTTAAGCGACTGCAGCTATCGAGCTCGGTGGGACTAATCATTAACGGACCGTTTTTCGGTAAAAGTCCCATCGGACTTAATTCAAGAGCGGGTGCGTGTAAAGCGCATTTCTAACAACTTGAAAAACTACTGTAGATATTCGGAAAAAACTTTATATTTAGCATCCACCTGTCCAAAGGTAGGTTTTAAAGGTCAATAACATTTCATGATCCCAGAATGGACTGGTGGTTTATAGGGAACGGAAATGGTGATTTTACTCTTCCACAATATATACAGTACAAGACCAACCTGAGTGGAAATGGATCAAACGTGATGAAATTCCATCCCTAAAACTTTTTTTTTCATATGCACTTTTTCGTCAGGAGGATTAATAAGGGAGGTATCATGAATGGTCAGTTTTGCAGGTTTAGTCCAGCGGTCATACCACAAAAGGTGTTGTACGTGGAGCAGATTCCTTATCTTTTATATAAATGAAATCGGAACGACTGTGTGCCTCTACATTGACTATTTTGGCGAAATTTTCTCACAGCTACCCGTTTAAGGGGTAATAATGACCATCTGCATATATTTTTTTGGGGGGTTTAGTTTCCTGAAAGTCCTAATTTCTACCCTCTTCGCCCAAAATCCAGATTTCGGCATAATCCGCCAGACGAAATAGAAAATGGAAATTTGACAAAATTATACGTTTTAGCCTGTAACGGACGGAAAACTTCCAAGATCCTTAAATTTTTCACATTTTATCCCCGAAGAATATCGAAATATGGAGGCAATTTTAATGATGGTGCAGACCTTCGGGAAGTCCTAACTCATAACGGATTGCACAATCTCCGTTCAATTTGGAATGTTAGGGGCTTTACGTCGTACCGACTCAGATAGGTCTTATGGCGACGATAGGATAGGAAAGGCCTAGGAGTTGGAAGGAAGCGACCGTGGCCTTTATTAAGGTACAGCCCCAGCATTTGCCTGGTGTGAAAATGGGAAACCACGGAAAACCATCTTCAGGGATGCCGATAGTGGGATTCGAACATCTCCCGGATGCAAGCTCACAGCCGCGCGCCTCTACGCGCACGGCCAACTCGCCCGGTCAATTTGGAATGATCTACAACCTTGGTCTTATGACTTTTTGTCGTATCTGTATCCTTTTTACGTTTTATTTTTCTCTATTAATGGATTTTAAGTAAAGTTCGACTTTTCACATGCATAATTTATACTTTCAATAACTTATGGGAAATATACAATCATCAAACTCTTCACGAAAATTGGCCCATCCAGTAGCCATATGTGAGCTAAATGCTCTGTATGTAGCTGTCACATAATTATCCGAAAAGTAATGCAATGTGAGATAATCTTACAAAAAATTTACCCTGTTCAACGTTTCTAAATCTGACCCATGAATAGATGAGATATCATAGGACCAGCCATTTAGGCCACTAAATCCGGCGTCTTATGGTACAATCCTTTGTCGATATGACGTACGTTTAGCAGCAGTTAATCTGTAAATGAAGGTCTGCAATATTATAATAATTTCGTGTGGCTATTTCTAGCCGAGTGCAGCCCTTGTAAGGCAGACCCTCTGATGAGGGTGGGCGGCATCTGACATGCATGTGTAGGAAACTGCGTGTTATTGTGGTGGAGGATAGTGTTGTGTGTGTGGTGTGTGAGTTGGGGACAGCACAAACACCCAGCCCCCGAGCCACTGGAATTAACCAATGAAGGTTAAAATCCCCGACCCGGCCGGGAATCGAACCCGGGACCCTCTGAACCGAAGGCCAGGACGCTGACCATTCAGCCAACGAGTCAGACTCTGCAATATTGTAAACACGCATATACTTTCGTATGTCGATCTATATATATTCACTGATGTCTGTTTGTAGCGATCGACAAAGGGTTTGTCTGCTATTGTAATCAGTACTCCCTACACCGACTTTGATCGGCAGTAGGAATGGGGTCCTTCTCCAACTCCTGTGTAACTGGCATTAATAAGGAAGGCCTACCATTGTAATGAATAGTTCACTTCCCGATTTGACTTTCAGAAGGCAAGAGAGCATGCAGTTTTGTTTAAAACACCTCTACCCGATTGTGTTTGGCAGTAGGCAATGGTGCTCGCAATTATAAATAAATGTCCTCATCTAAAATGTGACTTGCATTAGGCATAGTGGCCTGCTATTTTGATGGAAACTCACCAACATGGTGTGGCGAGCAGTAAGCTGGCTGGCAGTAGGAAAAGGGGCCTGACATTATATTATTAACTGCACAACTCAATTTCGACTGATAGTAGGGTAGTTGCCTGCCATTATAATAAAAACTCCTCAACTGTTATCTGTCTGGAAGTAGGAAAGGGGCCACCATTGTAACGAAAACTCCTCCAAATCGATTGTGACCGTGCAGTAGACAATGGGGCCTGCAATTATAATGTAAACTTACCAACTCGATTGTGAATGGCAGTAGGCAAGTAAGCCTGCCGTTATATCACAAGTCCGTAACAAACACTTTATATTGGAAACAGCGTATGGGGACCTGCCCATGCTATTTCTCGGATAACGCTAAGAGACATGCATTTTTAAAACAATCTTATTTACTGCAGGTACAGTATTTACTTCGATATTCGAATACAATCTAGAATACCGTAGCGAAGCGCGGGTACATTAGCTAAAAGTCTAGGAAAACAACTGATAGGGAATCAGCCACCTGAGCGGCTGCCCCAACTGCAGAAAACTGTTGATTGATTGATTGATTGATTGATTGATTGATTGATTGATTGATTGATTGATTGATTGATTGATTGATTGATTGATTGATTGATTGATTGATTGATTGATTGATTGATTGATTGATTGATTGATTGATTGATTGATTGATTGATTGATTGATTGATTGATTGATTGATTGATTGATTGATTGGCCTAGGGCATAGAGGAGATACAGCTATCCTAACCATTCGAAACACTTATATCTGTGCATTCATGTTGCCCAGTGATCCAGCAAAAGTTTCCAAATCAACCCTTGGTGAGGTACAAGTGACAAGAGGTAACGTGTTTAAAAAGTTTCCGGGGCGCCACAGAAAGTTGCGGCTCATATATTTCCCAATTCCGTCACCACATTGCCCTTTTCTCTCAGTCAATTATTATTCCTTTTTAATTTCATCCAGGATAGAGCGGCACAAATGTGAGGTTCGTCTCTGTTTTGGTAACGTTTAGAACAAGCTGGAGGTGGACAGGCCGGAAATAGTTAAAGGGTACATTCCTGTAGTGCAGATATCAGTTTCGTGAAAAAATCATCGTATTTGGTAGTATGTTTCTTGTACGTTTACATTAATAATAGCCTAAAGCGTGCGGTTTATTGTGGTGAGAAATAATGTTCTCCTCAGAGCCAGATCTTGAAACTAAAGCTTAAGAAAGGCAAAAACACCATTTTCTTGCACATTTTGTGGGTTAGGAGAAATGTGTATTTGCCGGGATGTGTGGCTCAGACGGCTGAGGCGCTGGCCTTCTGACCCCAACGTGGGAGGCTCGATTCTGACAATGTCCGCTGGTATTTGTGGCTGCTCAAATACTGCAGCCTCGTGTCGGTAGATTTGATGGCACGTAAAGGAAATCCTGCGGTACTAAATTTAGGCACCTCGGCGTCTCCGAAATTGTAAAAGTAGTTAGTGGCACGTCAATCAATAACGTTATTATTATTGGACGGTTATTTTAGACTTATTGGCTTATTTCATATTTATTTTATAGGATGCGAAGTATGCTACATTGTTATTGCAATTTTAAAAAATTATCTTACTTCAAACGTATTACCAAACTTCACAAGCTGCCACTGCTTAGATATTAAGATGTTAGCTGAAGATACGGTGAAATTAAAAGCAGCACCAAACTGTTCTATGGTCGGAAAGCACAAATAACCACAATCACTTACCTTGATGACTCGAGACAGGTACTTCATCTCCTTAACGTCCTCGGAGGTCACATCCCTCTCCCAGTCGTCAGCGAAGACCTCCTCCAGTTCTTCAAAGACAGCAGTTTGTATTGTTGGATGCAACGCTAGTAACAGCAGAGTGAAGCACATGGTGGTGGCTGTTGTGTCCGTCCCTGCGATCAAAGCGGTGCACACCTCGTCTCTTAACAGTTGTTCATCTAATTCAGCACCTTCAGTTTCGGAATCACGGATATAATTATCTATAATAGAATTCCCTTTGTTCATCCACTCATCCGTTATACTCCCAGACGATTTCATTTCCCGATATTCTTCCAGCTTTCTGCTTAACATTCTGTCAATTGTTTTGTGTAACATTTCTTCCAGTTTTCTCTGTTCCTTTCCCATAGCAGTTAAATAGTAGACGGCGTCATACATCAACCAAGGTCTCATTACACGTTCAGTGAGCATCTGAATCGCCCGTTTCGCTAAGTCTGCGATTGCTTCAAATTCGAGATCTGTATTGAGAGGAGCGCCTATTGCAGTTTCGCTTATTGTATAACCAGAAAATGTTATCAATGGGGGCATGAGGTTAAACTTGTTTCCATCAGAAAATTTCTTTAACTCATCGACCAAAATTCGGGATCTGTTGTTGAGTACTGGTATATATGTATCTAGAATCTTGTACTGCATTGATGGAGCAATAATCCTTCTCTGGTTCTTCCATGTTTGAGACGTGCATGTGACTAAACCATTTCCAATAAATCTACTGAGTGGCCTCATCGCATATTTATCTCTGTTTAACACTCGTGTTTTCACTAATATCTGCTCTGCGTCCTCAGGAGATGTTACGACTGCGTATAACAATGGCCCAATCCAAAGTTTGAAACAACGGCCCTCATTTTGACTCCACTGCTGATGAAAGAGTGCGAACAGCTGACGGGGACTACCACTACACTGAATTGCATTTCCCAGAAGAGGTAATGTCGGCGGTCCGGGGATCTTGTTGCCCAGTTGACGGAGTCGACGTCGTGACCACCAAACCTTAAAGACGAACGCACAGCATAGTATTAAAATAGCAATGCCATACTCTGCCTTCCAAACGTGTCCCATGACGGAGGGCACTGAACTGCAGCTGTCAAATCACTGCAACTCTTATATGAACCAATTCTACCAGCAAGGTCGCAGAAACTTATGCAAGCTAATTATTCTGCTCTCCAACATCACAAGAATATTTGGCAATGAAAAATATTTCCATTTATTCAGGTCTCGAATGAGTTTTCCTTGAACTTCGTCACCTTCACGTGTTCCAAGACATTGTTCCTTAAGAGCGTGCGACTGACCCTTACTTGCATTTCTTCCAGTTGTGAATTGTAGTGGAGTCATTTTCTTACATAGCATCTTGCCTGCCAAGGCCTCACACCGTTGGCTGCGCAGAAGCGTGTGACTGGGGAAGACATGTCCATGCGCGTACCGCCATGTTGCGGGCGCTCCTCAGCTTGACGCGGAGATCGTATGGAATTCATGCTTTAACTTACATTTCGCACACATGAAAACATTCGCCTTATAAAATTAATGACAGCCTACTGGACTACCGTGTACACACGCAATAAATATACATAATATCAACACTATGGTAATATTAAATTATACTTCTGTATAAAACTGAACAATCTACACAAATTCTTTGGATAGCTTATAGGTGGCGCACCTAAGAAAAGAAACCTCTAGCAGACTGAGTAAGAAGACTGAGAAATACACTACTACAAAAATATACTAGCGGGCCCTCGAAAATGATAATGTCGCTCACTTTAATATAAGGGTCATGTTTGTAACTGATGTGTTTGAACATTGTACGTATGGCAAGAAGACCACACTCAAAGAACGAGAATAACGTGGCAATCTGTCTCTTGAGAAACCTAGGATCAGCAACTATTTAGCTTTATTGAATATATGAAGACATGTTCAAAAAGCGGTCTGCACATATCGTGAGATAAAAATTACCTGTCTCTCAGCTGACTGGAGAACACACAAATTAAATATTTACAAACTCCTGTACCGATAACAATAATCTTCAATATCAACAAAAAAGGAAACCTGTGAAAATAAATATTTCTATGAAAGGTACATAGCTTATGATTCCTCTCGGATAAGTCATTACAGCAAATTTTACTCAATTATCTGAACAGATTGTTTAAATAGTCCGTGACTGAAGAAATCGTTCTAAAACAATCAGATACATGTTTTATCATTTTCTGAATATGAAATTCCGGCTCTGCGGTGTAGGGGTAGCGTGTCTACGTTTTACCCGGAGGCTCCGGGTTCAGTCCCCGGCCAGGTCAGAGATTTGTACCTGGATCTGAGTGCTGGTTCAAGGTCAACTCAGCATACGTGATTACAATTGCGGAGCTATCTGACGGTGACATAACGGCTGAGAGGATTCATCGTGCTGACCACATGACACCTCGTAATCTGCAGGCCTTCAAGCTGAGCAGCGGTCGCTTGGTAGTCCATGGCCTTTCGGGTCTGTTGTGCCATGGGGTTTGGTTTGGTTTGGATATGAAATAACCTAATTGGATGAGTAGAAGTTAAATTATCATGTTTGTGTGATTTGGATTTAGCTAAATGCTGCCTGACATTCGTTACACTGGTGCTAGTCTTCTATTGTGTATTTCTTAAAATGAAATTAATGTCTCTGGTTAGTTTGAGTTTCTCTGTGTGGTTTAGGCTTAAGTTTTATTTTTTACAATTTGCTTTACGTCGCACCGGCACAGATAGGTCTTATTTATTTATTTATTTATTTATTTATTTATTTATTTATTTATTTATTTATTTATTTATTTATTTATTTATTTATTTATTTATTGCACACTACAGGACTTAGTGTCCCAATTACAATGGCAACTACGACAGATAAGCTACAATTAACATGGTGAAACTTATATCTAAACTATATTCTACAATTTTATCTGATCTCCTATAATATTGATATAAAATATAAAAGTATTTTTCTAGAGACTAAAGAACCTTATGTTAATGCGGTGGAACAACACACGACAAAGTAAAATGATAAAATAAATGAAGCAATACATGATATTGCACAATATTGATATAAAATATGAAAGTATTTTTCTAAAGACTAAAGAACCTTATGTTAATGCGGTGTAACAACACACGACAAAGTAAAATGATAAAATAAATGAAGCAATACATTATATTACATAATATTGATATAAAATATGAAAGTATTTTTCTAAAGACTAAAGAACCTTATGTTAATGCTGTGGAACAACACACGACAAAGTAAAATGATAAAATAAATGAAGCAATACATTATACTGCATAATATTATAGAATTTCACCCTACAATTTCCCCTATTTTTAGGACTTCATACAATTGCGCGATGAAGTTCAGTTACAAACTCACTCAATGGCAAACTGAAGTCAAGTCCATTATTTTTCTGAATGGCACTGTTGAAGAAACTGCAGAGTCTGTTTACCGGCGAGTTATCATGGGCACACGTCCTGGATTTTTCATTTAAAAATGTTATATTATTTCTGGAATTGAAACGAGGTACATGGAAATTTAGGAGAGAAAGTAATTCAGGATTATCAATAGCATAGTTTACAACTTTAAAAATAAATTTTACTGCATCCTTCCGTCTGCGAATTTCTAAACTCTCCACTCCGAAATTTAAAAGGATATCACTATAGGGTACCATACGGGGATAGCAGCCAGATTTTTTATATTGTAAGTATTTCAAAAAAAAATTTTGTAATTTTTCAATCTGATAAACATATGTTTGACACCTAGGGCTCCAAACGATGCTGGCATATTCTACTTTTGGTCTTACTATGGTACTGAACAGATGAATGCAAGTTTGTGTGTTTTTGAAGGGTTTTATATTCCTGATAATGAATCCTAGGGTCTTGTACGACTCAGCTACCACTTTCGGTATATGTGAATTGAATGTATGCTCGTGGTCGAATAAAACCCCGAGGTCTTTCATTTCGCAAACCGATCGCAAATCACTGTCACCTAGCTTGTAAGTGTAGTGGACGGGAGTTTTCCTTCTGGTGAACGACATCGATACACATTTTTCTACATTTAACTACAGTTTATTTTCAGTCGCCCACTCCAGTACACTTTTCAAGTCTAGCTGAAGCTGTTCACAGTCGTTTATGTTTTCAATGGCTTTGAACACTTTGAAATCGTCGGCGTATATGGGATAGGAAAGGCCAAGGAATGGGAAGGATGAGCCCGTGACCTTAATTAAAACACAGCCTGGCGCGCAAAGGGGAAACCACGGAAAACCATCTTCAGGGCTGCCGACAGTGGGGTTCGAACCCACTATATCCCGGATGCAAGCTCACAGCTGCGCGGTCCTAACCGCACGGCCAACTCACCCGATTAGGCTTAAGTAAGAATGTTATTATTTAAGATGTAAAACCCTCCTCATGATATTATCTTCTTAAATATTACTGCTTTTACAAACTCATTCTGAATTAACATTATCTGACCACATAAAAATTGAAAGTGCATTCTAATTTATCTCTAATATGAGCACCATGATTTACACCAGAAAGAAAATAAAATGAAATTGAAAGTAAAACAAAGATTAATATTAAGTAAAGATTAATATCATAGTGAAAAGTTAATTTGATTAGCGTTTTCTAATTCATACTAGGATTGACAAGATTGTAATGAGCTTTGTTTAGACTTTATATTGTCAGATTTTTCTGGAATAGCGTATTAACAATTGTATTATTTTATTATAAAGCAAGTGGGAAAAATACGATACTAATAAATCATTTTTCAGATAATTGATAATTTGAAGCAATACATTACCCTAATATTAGAAGGTTTTATCAAGTTGTATCAATCATATCTTACGGATTCTATGCCTAGGTTTATCAAATTTGTAATACCGCTACACAGCTTATATGAAAAATATGTAGTCTTTTTCAGAACAGCTTTCTAGTTCTAAACAATTATCCCCATGAATTGGAAAAAGGCAAACAAGAAAAAGAAGCCTAAATATTCTAAATTTCATGCCCAGGCGTTCTCTGAATCAACCACCCTATAACCTGTTTAGTTCTCGATTATGGTAAATGAAAGTTATTTTTTAACAGTTCAATTTCTACTCACATGTGAAAAGAAATACCAGATCCCTTCTGAAAGTAGTCTGTACAAATGAAGACTGCACACGAATTCACCCTCGTGAATATCTTTCCATTCCATAGGTAAGGCCTAACTTTAGGCCTAATATTGCAGATCAATTTAACTAACGTAATATATCAGCTCCCACATTCCTTGAAAATATTTGACAATATATTATCACTCCGTCACATATAATACCAAACCAGATCCACTAACAGGCATGATTCAAATCGAAAACATGCAAGGGTCTGTAAACCTTACCACGTGCTATTCATGCATTCGAAGCTGAAGCGCCCGCAACATGGCGATGCGCGAAAGTGTTCAATATTCCGCTTAGCATCAGCGCGCTCTGTGAGTCTAGATAAGTAATATTAAAGTCTTTGTTGCCTGCTATATTCGTATGTTACCGTTATGTACGGTAACCCTTTCGATATTTCAACATTTAACTTATGGGTGGTTTTCATTTCTATTAGGGCATAGTAGGGGAAATTTGGAATGATAATTATTATAATCTGTCTACGTATTTAGCTTTGTTGTGTAATCCGTGTATAGTTATTCCGAAATATAATATTTATGACAATTTTCATTCCTGTTTGGGCGTAGTAACTAGCTCTTTTTATTTCGATACGCCTGAACGCAGTTTAGAATTATTGTAGTGCAGTTATTTTATTAGAATTAGCGTGCATTTTGTATTACAGCGAAATATTTTTGTAGTAGGGGAACTCTCTCTCTCTCTAGACATTTAGCATTTACTAGAATTCTACTGTTGTAATTACGATAGGCTTAATTGCAGTTTGAAATTTTAGCAAAAATATTCTTATTAGACAGTATCTTGCTTGCCTTGTCTGTTTGGAAATAATAATAATGTCCGCCTCTGTGGCGTAATTGTTAGTGTGTTTAGCTCCCATTCCCGGATGCCCGGGTTCGATTCCCGGCTCTACCATGAAATTAGAAAAGTGGTACAAGGGCTGGAACGGGGTCCACTCAGCCTCTTGAGGTCAACTGAGTTGAGGAGGGTTCGATTCTATTCTCACCCATCCTCGAAATTGTTTTCTGTGGTTTCCCACTTCTCCTCCGGGCGAATACCGGGATGGTACCTAACTTACGGGCACGGCCGCTTCCTTCGGTCTTCCTCGTCTATCCTTTCAAATCTTCCCATCCTCTCACAAGCCCCTGTTCAGCACAGCAGATGAGGCCGCCTGGGCGAGGTACTGGTCCTCCTCCCAATTTGTATATCCCCAACACAGCCCTCTGAGTCGGTAGAGGTGGGATCCCTCGCTGAGTCCGAGGGAAAAACAAACCCTGGAGGCTAAAGGGATTAAGAAAGAAAGAAAGAAAGAAAGAAAGAAAGAAAGAAGGAAAGAAATAATAATAAAAATAAAAACAAAGAGGTAAAAATACAGAGAAATGGCAATAGAAACGCAACGCATGTGGAAACTAGAATCAGTCATCACAGTTCCAATAGTAATATCATGTCCTGGTGTTATTCCGAAAAGCTTGCACAGTTCTCTGGGAGAATTGAACTTGCATCATCACACATACGTCAAACTACAGGAAGCCACCCTCCTGAGCACCTGCCACATTGTGGAGAAAGTTTCTAGGAACGACTTTTCATCTGAGTTACAAGAAACAGCATGAAGTTCGAGGCCGGAGTTCCCGTAATACTGAAGAACAGATTTCCAAAACTGGGATATAAGAAGTTGTTTAGTGACATCATCTGTGCATATTCATTGTATAAAAGTATATGTTGTAATTATTTCTGATGTAAATATTTGGAGATATATGTATCTATAGTTTCATAATCAGGACGGTGACCCCTTGCTTAGACCGAGTCAGAACATTATGTTACCGGTACAAGACCAGCCTTCCTTAATGGATGTAATAATAATAGTAATAATAATAATTCTAATTATATATATATATATGTACATATTTGTGTAGCTATATATTTCCATAGGTAGCCTCTTATTTCGTGTATTTTAAAATTAAGATACGTTTAACTAGAATAATTGTAGAGTAGTTATCATATCGTTTTCCTGATTGAACTATTGTCGTAAGATCTTTCTATAGTATACAATATTTCCTTCCGCTGACATATATACATACTTCTATTCATAGAAAAACTTCTTTTTTGTCTGTTGAAATTTCCATATTTGAAGATATGAGAATGGCTAAGAGAGGCAGGTGTAAGGAATGTAGATATGAGTGGGTAGTAAGGAAGATGTGGGAAGTGATATCGATTTCGAGAGAGATAATTAGACTTGTAACTGGAGAGAGGAATGAAAATAGATATCCCTCAATCAATGTACAGGATACGGTGGTTGGCAGCGGGGTGGGGAAGAAAGGGGAGCAGTTTTGCAAGACAGGTGAGCTAATAACTGAAGGTCAAGGAAAACGAGGGCTTAGTGTTTTCCTCTGACGGTGAGCCCAGGAAAGGTTAAGCTGAAGAGTCTGTGTGTAGATCTGCAGAGGGAAGATGGAGATCGTGGAAGAGCTACAGAGGAGAGACGGGGCAGGAGGAAAGGGAAATACAGAGTAGAGGATAGGCAGAGGGAGGTGGAACAGGGTAGTGAAGGGTCAAAAGGAAGGAGGAAGGGGGTTCTACAGGCGTCAGGGAAGTTAAGGGAGACCAGGAGAGGGGAGGGATTGAATGAGGAGGGTGGGGTTGATGCTCTGGTCATGAGTGACTCAATTGTCAGGCATGTGGGTAAAGTGTGTGGAGGAAAGAGAACCAGGGCAGCGTTATCCAGGAATGAGGTTGAGGCTGATGTTTAGGAAAAATAGAAGGGAAGGAAGAGGGAGAGGACAAGATTGTAACTTTCCACGTTGGTATAGATGGGAGCTCAAGAGAAGAGTTTCGCTAGGAATGTGGCCGGGAATGCGTAAGCCCTCGCTTCTCCCCTCGTCCCTGGCTTATCGTCTCCAAGCTGGTGTATGTACTTGCGTTTCTGAAAACGTTCGCCCTCGCAGTCGCAGTGTCCTCAGGAGGTCTCTTCCTGCAAGGCACTCGATGTATTTTTGTATACCGCAGGTGGGCAAAATTATTCATCTATTAATAGACTACATCTGACCAGCGAAATATTAAGACAAGGCAGTTTCCAACTAATAGTAATCCAGGTTATTTTCCACTGACACTGGGAATTTATGCCATCTTCAGAATTAGATTTTATCACCGGCAGAGTCCATCCTCAAGGTGCAAATCGAAAGAGCTTCTGTTATTATTTTTTATTGTAATATATATATACTGCATTAATTATTATAATATTTTTTACATATTTTTACAAAATGATCGCCAACGTCCGATGACGGTTACATTACTAGACGACGATATTTATTTCCTGTATTTCAAATGTAGTAAGTTTCATGAAGTGAACTAAAGGCAGGTCAATTTCGTTCGTCAGTGTGCCGAGTTACGAATGCATTCTATCTCAAACACATGTCCCGGCGTGTTCGTTACGTGAAGAAAATAATAATAATAATAATAATAATAATAATAATAATAATAATAATAATAATAATAATAATAATAATAATAATAATAATAACCCAGATTGAATATTTGCGCGTATAACAATTCTATGATTACGATCCAATCATTCAACTCATCCAGACATGCAGTCAGTCATTCACTCATTCAGCCATTCAGTTAATATATAATGTCTATTGTAAGCTAAGGAGAAATATGTTCGTACTCTTAAAAAAAATTACACTAATTAATAATAGGAGTACCGGTTAGATACGTGTTGTCCTGTTAATGTCTAGGTCAAAAAGAAATAAAATTAAAAAACTACAATTTAGAGATTGGGTGTAGGCTAAATAGTGATTAGAAGTAATTATGATGTTTAATGTAGTGATATATATAAGAAGAGCATTCATATAAAAAATAGCAATAAATGATTACTCTGTCCCCAGTTCCAGGAGATCCGGAACTAGGGGATGGGATTATTCTATTCTACTATTCTGTATAACAATGGTCTCGCTTGTGCGTCACGAATTCTGTGCCGCAAGGGATATTTTACGTGTCGATAAAGCTGTCGACACGACGCTGACGTAGATCAGCACGTTCAGATACCATTGCACTTAGCCGAGGTCGAACCCACAGACATATTGTTCGCTCAGAAAGCCAGTGCTGTACCATCTGAAACGGGTGAGAGAGGAGGGAATTTATTCAGTATTCCACGAGTTAGTTTACTGACGAACGCACTTTTATAGAATTTTATTTAATCACAAAATATTTAAAAATACTGTAGGCCTAATTATCTTCATCAATCCTTGTGTCTCTATGTCACTTTTCATGATAGGCAAAACTATGAAATAAAATAAAATTTAAAACAATAGACTGTAGGCCTAAATTATCTTCATCAATCCTTGTGTCTCTATGTCACTTTTCATGATAGGCAAAACTATGAAATAAAATAAAATTTAAAACAATAGACTGTAGGCCTAAATTAGCTTAATCAATCCTTGTGTCCCTATGTCACTTTTCTTGGTGACACACAAAACTATGAAATATAATAAAATTTAAAACAATAGACTGTAGGCGTAAATTAGCTTAATCTATCCTTGTGTCCCTATGTCACTTTTCTTGGTGACACACAAAACTATGAAATATAATAAAATTTAAAACAATAGTCTGTAGGCCTAAATTATCTTCATCAATCCTTGTGTCCCTATGTCACTTTTCTTGATAGGCAAAACTACGAAATAAAATAAAATTTAAAACAATAGTCTGTAGGCCTAAATTATCTTAATCAATCCTTGTGCCCCTATGTCACTTTTCTTGATAGGCAAAACTATGAAATAAAATAAAATTTAAAACAATAGTCTGTAGGCCTAAATTATCTTAATCAATCCTTGTGTCGCTATGTCACTTTTCTTGATAGGCAAAACTATGAAATAAAATAACATTTAAAACAATAGACTGTAGGCCTAAATTATCTTGATCAATCCTTGTGTCCCGTCCCTATGTCACTTTTGATAGGCAAAACTATGAAATAAAATTTAAAACAATAGACTGTAGGTCTAAATTATCTTGATCAATGCTTGTGTCCCTATGTCACTTTTCTTGATAGGCAAAACTATGAAAAAAATAAAATTTAAAACAATAGACTGTAGGCCTAAATTAGCTTAATCAATCCTTGTGTCCCTATGTCACTTTTCTTGGTGACACACAAAACTATGAAATATAATAAAATTTAAAACAATAGTCTATAGGCCTAAATTAGCTTAATCAATCCTTGTGTCCCTATGTCACTTTTCTTGGTGACACACAAAACTATGAAATATATTAACATTTAAAACAATAGTCTGTAGGCCTAAATTATCTTGATCAATCCTTGTGTCCCTATGTCACATTTCTTGGTGACACACAAAACTATGAAATAAAATAATATTTAAAACAATACTCTGTAGGCCTAAATTATCTTCATCAATCCTTGTGTCCCTATGTCACTTTTCTTGATAGGCAAAACTATGAAATAAAATAACATTTGGAACAATAGACTGTAGGCCTAAATTAGCTTAATCAATCCTTGTGCGCTATGTCACTTTTCTTGATAGGGAAAACTATGAAATAAAATAACATTTGAAACAATAGACTGTAGGCCTAAATTAGCTTAATCAATCCTTGTGTCTCTATGTCACTTTTCTTGGTGACACACAAAACTATGAACTAAAATAACATTTAAAACAATAGACTGTAGGCCTAAATTATCTTCATCAATCCTTGTGTCTCTATGTCACTTTTCTTGGTGACACACAAAACTATGAAATAAAATAACATTTGAAACAATAGTCTGTAGGCCTAAATTATTTTCATCAATCCTTGTGTCCCTATGTCACTTTTCTTGGTGACACACAAAACTATGAAATAAAATAACATTTAAATCAATAGTCTGTAGGCCTAAATTATCTTCATCAATCCTTGTGTCCCTATGTCACTTTTCTTGATAGGAAAAACTATGAAATGAAATAAAATTTAAAACAATAGTCTGTAGGCCTAAATTAGCTTAATCAATCCTTGTGTCCCTATGTCACTTCACTTGATAGGCAAAACTAGGAAATAACATCTGAAACAATAGTCTGTAGGCCTAAATTAGCTTAATCAATCCTTGTGTCCCTATGTCACTTTTCTTGGTGACACACAAAACTATGAAATAAAATAACATTTAAAACAATAGTCTGTAGGCCTAAATTATCTTCATCAATCCTTGTGTCCCTATGTCACTTTTCTTGATAGGCAAAACTACGAAATAAAATAAAATTTAAAACAATAGTCTGTAGGCCTAAATTATCTTAATCAATCCTTGTGCCCCTATGTCACTTTTCTTGATAGGCAAAACTATGAAATAAAATAAAATTAAAACAATAGTCTGTAGGCCTAAATTAGCTTCATCAATCCTTGTGTCTCTATGTGACTTTTCTTGGTGACACACAAAACAGTTTCCCTTCTCGTGCCTCTTCATCACATTCTTGGATAACATGTCTCATAACCTCCCTAAGCTTCGCTGTGGATAGTCTTTCCTTTCTTCCGGCAGGGTTCCATAATAGTAATACAAAGTAGCACTATAATAACATAAATATTTTATAAGTCTCAATATATAAATCGCTGTTCAACACTTACAACACACAGACAAGATCAACACTACCGAACTGTTCAACTGGCCATTTGTATCATCAAAGGGAGACTGGCTGCTGGCTGGCTGGCTGGCTGGCTGACGATACTTTTAGGAAGAGCCATAGCCGAGACGACAGAGAGAGAAAGCTGCTCCCCCGTGTCCCACCTCACGTCCCGCTAGTCTTCTCATCAGCTCGCATCTATACCAATAACGTAAGGTAAACGGGAATAAGTACTAACATAATTGGGGTTGTGAGGGATCTGATTACAGCAGCACAGGAGGTGTTAAGGATGGATAGATTGTTATCAGTGGGATACTGTGTAGGAGGAATACTGACTGGAGGGTATTTGGGATTTAAATGAGACTACGGAATGGGTATGTGGAAAACTAGGAGTGACATTCGTAGATGCTAATGGGTGGGTAGGAGATAGGGATCTATGCTCAGATGGCCTTCACTTGAACTGCAATGGTACTTTTAAGTTAGGAGGTTTGTTTAGAAGAGTTATATTGCCAGACTGAGTGGCTCAGACAGCTGAGGCGCTGCTCTTCTGACAACAACTTGGCAGATTCGATCCAGGCTCAGACCGGTAGTATTTGGAGGTGCTCAAATACGTCAACCTCGTGTCGGTTGGTTTACTGGCAAGTACAAGAACTCCTGTGGGACTAAATTCCGGCACCTCGGCGTCTCCAAAAATCGTAAATGTAGTTAGAGGGACGTAAACCAATTATTATTATTATTATTGTTACCGTGTTTTAGCGGTAGTTAAGCATGAAAGAAGGTGCTGGGTGGTGAATAGGTCTCAAGCTACTAAAGAGAAATTAAATTTTAAAATTTAACAAGGTTATATTTTCTTTTCAAAATTAGGTAACAACAAATAGAACAGGTACTTAGTAGCCGAAATACAATTTGAAATGTACAATTACAGGGATTAAAGAATTTAGGCTTCGAGCCCTGAAAACACAATTCTTGAGCAACTAGCTCAACTTTACGATATACCAATTTCAACAAAAGGGGCAGAAGACCCCACTCAAACCCTGGAGCCCTTGCTCCAAATTACACAGCAAAGCCTCCTCGAGGCATACAACTCTCAGTTTTAGAAAAGAGCCACTCGCTCTTAAAGTTAAGCCTCTTCCAGGCCACACCAAACTCAACTTTCAAGTTGTCCTCAAAGGACATATACACAGGGGTAAAATACCCAACCTACTGAGGTCTATTAGGTGAGAAAAGATTAATACATGACCTCTAAAATACAACTTGAGAGGAGGCGAACTTGCACTCCTAATACACTTTGCTTAAGACCTACTTGGCACTAGGCCGTTAATACAAGGGCTAATCCCATACTACAGAGGTGACTTAATGGCAATTTACATTACATTACGGGAGAATTGGTTGAGAAAAATAAGTTCACCTCAAGACGATGTAAGTGGGAACTCGAGAGGGTTAGCACTCTCTATCCCATAATATAGCTTTACAAGAGAATAGAAGAAAAGAGTAGTTACATTTTAGGAAAAGGTTACATGATGGAAAACGCTTCGAACCCGCCGCGAGAGTTAAACTGCCGACCTAGCAAGAAAAGAAGTTATTAATAGGTCATTACCTGGTGTTGAACGGCTGAAGAAGAAAGAGGCGCTTCCCGCCTCCTGCTATGTACTTAATACACTGAAAGATGGAACAGAAGTGGCCCGGAGACCCCAAAATCAGCAGTTTATATCCCCTCGCGGAAGATTCTAGGCGTTAGGGGAAATAAAACACCCTCCCACAAAATCTTTATTGGTTCGGGAAAATAAACCCCTACATAGAGGAAAAAGAAACACATTATTGGTGGAAAATTAATTAAAGAAACTCGGGATTGGCTAGATCCAAACTAGGGGAAAAAGAGGGGTATACAGCCAACTTAAACAATAACAGAAAGAAATTTAACAAGAAACAAACTTTTGAAATAAAAATTTCTCCAACAAAATAGTTCTTTGATTTCGCACTAGGTTGCACTATTGTAATTCTTCAGTAGTGTCCTCTAGAAGAGAAAGTTCACACTTCTTACTTCAAGCGAAACAAAAACACATCAAAAGTGACACAGTTCAAAAACTCAAAATTTTCCACGTGGTGACATCTTCTGAGAAAGTAGAGAATTAATAGAATAGATAAAGTTCAACCTTCCTCCAGAAGAGGAGTTTCAACTGGCGCAACTTTTAAATAAACAGAGTAGAGGTGTACCGCCCGGTACAGACCTCCCCCCCCCAAAAGTTCCTCCAAGGGGTAACACAGAAGAACATAAGCTTTGTTTCCAAAATAAGGTCCAAGTTTTGATGTTGATATTAAGATTAATTGCGGAAGCATTTATAAGATTTTAGTAATTTGGTTGGTTGCAATTTCAAAATTTTGTTGTTGCCGGTGCAGTAAAGTTTTTATGTTTGTAGAATTTGTATTTCTGAAGATAAACTTTTACTACTTAAAGGTGAAGAAAAATTTTGCAATGTCCGCCAAATATTGTTGTTAAATTCCCAAATGTAATTATTGCTTATGGTGACTGTCCATGTAGTTGATGTAGATTGAGTCGGATGGCCAGACCGGCCGTTGCAGCTTGCGTCCAACGGAGGCCGCTCGGACCCCTCAAGTACCCTGAGATACCGCTCGCCCGCACTATGAGGGGAGCAGAGGTGTTGAAGTACGCCGCGCCCGCGGTGAACAGATACAGGCTGCGGGCATGTAGCAGGTCGTGCGCCGCACATCAGCCTTGGCCGGGAGGTGAGCTCCGGCTCGCCGTGCACATGTCGTCCTCGCTGGAGAGGAGGGGGCCCATCCCCCTCCCCAGTCGCTGCACGGCGCTGCGCGGCTGCGGGGGCGCTGAAACATTAAAGCTAGGCGGCAGAATTGTGTTGGACAATTATTTTCTTTGAGGGTACAGGCTTGTAGAGAGAGTGAGGGGCCAGCGGCGTGCAGATATTCATGGTATTCATTAAGCCACTGTGTAGAGAGGAGCAGGAGACGGGAGCGTGGTAATGGCCGTGGCAAGAACAGGATGGCAGTTTAACGGGTCGGGGCAGGTTTTACATAAGGCTTACATCTAAAACCAAAATATTACAGAAGGGGCAGAATGCCTTAAAAGTGAAACTCAAAAAAAAATATAACCTTCATATCCTTTCAAAATAATATGGAGCAAGTTAACACAGAAATTACACCGGTTTCACCTGGGACAGGTGAACTCTAAATATCCTCTCGGTGGCTGGATTACTTAGCAATAAGATAACCGGCGTAAGAAAATCGAGAATGATACAAGGCCCATGAAATCTGGGGGCAAGCTTGCCCGCGGGAACAAAATTTTTGACCATAACCTGGTCACCTACCTTCAAAGTGGTGGGTCTCCGTCCACGATCATACCTTTCCCTAACCTTTTCATGAGACACTTTAAGATTAGCTTTAGCCTTCTTCCAAAGATCTTTAATGTTGTCCGGATCTATTGTCTCGGGCAGAATGTCATTCAGAGACCAGAGGTTAGAGAGCGGCGTGTTGGGAACGAACTTAAACATCAAAGAAGCTGGAGTAAATTTGTGAGATTCATGAACCGCCGAATTCAAAGCAAAAGCTAACCAATGCAGGGACGTGTCCCACCTAGAATGATCTTCATGATGATAGGCAATAAGTGCGGACCTGAGATTGCGGTTAACCCGTTCAGCCAGAGATGGTTGAGGGTAATAAGCAGATGTAGTTACATGAGAGATGGACAAGTCAAAACAGAATTTACGAAACAGATTTGATGTAAAAGCTTTAGCATTATCAGATACAATGTATTGGCACGGACCAAAAGAAGCAAAAATAGAATTTAGGCAAGTAATGGTGGACTGAGCGGTAGCCAGCTTAGTCGGAAATAACCAGGAAAATCTTGTAAAACCATCTACACACACAAAGATGAACTTGTTGGCATTACCCTTTGACTGGGGGAAGGGTCCCACATAATCGATATACAGGCGTTCCATGGGGCGCGACGCTTGATGAGAAGACAAAAGGCCTACTTTAGTGGACATGGTGGGTTTACTGATCAAACAAGATTTACAAGCTTTTACAAGTTCTCGAATTTCACCGTCCATACCTTTCCATATGAACATTTCACGAATCTTTTCACGAGTTTTAAAGATTCCAAGATGCCCCCCCAATGGGGTCTCATGATAGTATTTGAAGATCATAGGTACAAGAACCGCTGGAACAACAACTTTCATCAACTTATCATGCCTCGAAGGGCAACATAGAACACCATTCCTCAGAACATAAGGGACAACATGTTCCCCAGAAGAAAGGGTTTCCATTATAGGAGCCAGCGTCGGATCTTCACGTTGGTATTTCTCAATATCCCTAAAAAGCATGGGAGCACCTGTTAAGATGGCATTAACACCAGATAGTATGGACTCGGAAGGTGATGAACTATCGACCGGTTCGTGGGTCTCGACGTCGTTATGAAACATACGGCTGAGTCCATCAGCAACAACATTTTCGGTACCTCTGATATGTCGTACATCAAATTGGAAGGCAGAAATACGGATGGCCCAACGGGCTATACGACCAGTACGACGCGGCCTACCTAAGACCCAGCTTAAGGCTTGATTATCTGTCTCCAGGTCGAATTTGACATGTTCCAGATAGAGACGGAACTTTTCTAAGGCGAATAAGACTGCCAACCCTTCGAGCTCATAGATGGAATACTTGGCTTCTTGTACCGATAGAGTCCTAGATGCATAGGCGATGGGACGCCTCCCTAGTTCAGTCTCTTGAAGAAGGACTGCAGCTACAGCTGACGACGACGCGTCCGTTTGGACGATGAATTTCTTCGAGAAATCAGGCATAGCAAGTACAGGGGCATTACAGAGAGCTAATTTAAGATCTTCGAAAGCGGCTTGTTGAGAAGGTCCCCACTCGAATTTGATGCCTTTCCTACGAAGAAGGTTTAAGGGCGCCGCTCTATTAGCGAAGTTAGGAATAAACTTCCTGAAGAAATTCACCATACCAATGAATCTAGCGATACCTTTGATGTCCTTAGGAGGTTTAAAATCACGGATGGCCTGTGTTCTAGAATGATCGACTGCTACACCATCAGGTGACACAATATGCCCTAGGAATGACATAGAGGGCTTAGCAAAGGCAACCTTGGACAACTTAACAGTTAACCCAGCCTTACGAAGGCGATTGAGAACTTCTCGCAAATGATCTAGATGTTCTTCAAAGGTTTCGGAAAATACGACGACATCATCCAAGTAGTGATATAAGTACTCAAATTTGATGTCGGAAAAGACCCTATCTAGTAGCCTAGTGAGCACAGCTGCCCCCGTGGGGAGCCCGAAAGGCACGCGGTTGTATTCATATAAATTCCAGTCCGTGGCAAACGCTGTAAGATGTTTAGACTCTTCGGCAAGGGGAATTTGATTATAGGCCTGATTCAAGTCCAAGATGGTGAAGAACTTGGCCTTACGAAACCATGAAAAGCAAGAATGAAGGTCGGGAAGGGGCACAGATTGCAACACCACCTTCCGATTGAGAGCCCTGTAATCAATGACAGGCCTGAAGCCTCCTTGGGGTTTCGGGACTAGAAAAATAGGCGAAGAATACGCTGACTTAGAGGGCCTAATAATACCATCCTTCAACATCTGATCGATGATTTCTTTCAGAGCCTTCATTTTAGGTGGAGATAGCCTATACGGTGGAAAACGGACAGGAATTGAATCCGTGACCTCAATTTTGTATTCAATAAGGTCAGTAACACCAAGAGTATCAGAGAACACCTCGGGAAACGACTGACACAGTTTCCGAATACTATCAGCCTGCTCCTCAGGTAGATGTCTAAGGTCTAACAACATCTCATCCTGGGTAGGCGAAATAGATGAACATGATACAGAATTACACTTTAACAAGGGAATTCTACAATTGGACGCAAATTTGAATATGCACGACCTACCCTGGAGATCGAGCACAAGACCAGTGTGAGAAATGAAGTCCGCTCCCAATATGATGGGGCAAGACAAACGCTTGGCCACAAACAATTTGATCTTCCATGTAAATTTAAAAACCCGAATTTTGACATGTATGGAACCTAGAATTTCTAATGGAGATGAATTAGCCGAAACATATTGAACAGGAGAAGAGACATAGTCAGGGAGTTTACAAACAGATTTCAATTTAGAATACCAATCAGCCGAAATAATGGAACAAACACTGCCTGAATCTAAGAGAGCTGTTATAGGCTCGTTATTTAACTCAATCTTAAGAAAAGGAACAGGTGCGGGGGTATCCGCCGCAATCCTAAGACACTCTTTAGGGCATTCAAAAGATGAATTTGAAGGCTGGTCGTTCTCTGCATTTACAACCTGTTTACTAGGGGCTAAGTCTCGGGAAGATGGATTAGTCGGCTCAGCCGACGCCACTAGTCACTTTTTATTATTGGAATAGCTGGAATTTGCACCAGAAGTTGAGCAGGAGGGGGTGCTATTTGAGTTTGGGCAATTCTTGGCGATATGTGAGAAGGCCCCACACTTAAAACAGCCTTGTGATGACCCTACTCCATTCCTTGTCCCACTTGACTTGATCAGAGGACACTTATTCCGCAGATGGTCAGGCGACCCACAAGCATAACATTTACGGGGATTGACTGGTCGGCGAGGTGGAGGCCGAGTGTTACTAAAGGAAGGCGGGGGTTCTTTCGCCACACGCAAGGAATCGGCATACCTAACTCCTTCCGCAGAGACGGCTAATGCTTCCAGTTCAGAGAAGGTTTGCGGGCACGCCGCGAAACACAAATATGACCTGTAGGGTGGTGAAATCCCTTCAACAATAGCTTGCACGATCTGATCCTCGGGGAAGTGGAGAGCAAACACCCTAGTATAAAACTTAATATCTTGGATGAAGTCTGCCAGGTTTTCATCCAAGCGCTGTACCCGATAATAGTATTTCTGAATAAGGGAGGACCTGGCCCTAGCCGGGATGAAGTTAGCTAGCAAATGGGCGTGGAAATCCTCAATAGAAGATTGCTCGGCAATGGCTCTAACTATTTTGTCAGATAGAACACCAATAGCATAAGGATAGATAATTTGCAAAATTTGACATGGGGAAAGAGAAAACACAAGGGCATGATCCTGAAATTCCACTAGAAATCTTAAAAATGAAATTACGTCACTGGTGGTGTTGACGGAAAACTTAGAGATACCTCTAAGCAACATTGCCAATGGATGAGGCAAGCTGCTGAACCCAGGTGACATAGTCGTTAAAGGTTTCAAGGGCAAGGAAGTTAATTCAGAGCGGATGTTACTCAATGACGCACGGCGTTCAGATTCGTTGTTCGATGGGGCAGAGATAGTTTGAGCAGCAACGGTTATCCTATTGACTTCTCCCTGAGGAGGCTCTTCCTCGTTACCTACATTCACCGTGGCGGGTTGATCAGTTTTGGGAGGAGCTTCGCCGGTTAGCAATTGAGTGACCTTATTAGACAATTCAGAAATAGTTTCAAGGAGCGTATTAGCTTGCTTCCTCTGAACGTCATTCACCTTTAGAGACAATAGATCATTAACTCTATTTGCAAAGTGATACAGCCTGCCTTGCACACGCTTAATTTGATTAGGAGATGGATCGTTTTCATCAAAAAAGCTGACTACCGATGCTAGCCCAGTAATATTCTCGACAATCGTGGAAAGAGAGTCGTCAATTTCTTTCTCTCCCAAATTGGGGATGGAAATGGGCAAATCAAGGGACTCTCTAAGCTTGTTAGTGTCTATTGCAACCGTGCCTCCAGATTGAACGTTTCTGATAGTTAACTCATATATCAACTCCTCTTTGCGCAAGTAGTTAAGGAGGAGAACATCGCGAGGGCCGGGCATGATGACAGAACAATTTTGAAAAACTCAAAAAATTCCAGCAACTGAGAAAATTGTTAGAGTTCGAATCAAAGCAATGTTTAGCCGTCAAAAGGGGCTAAATTGAGACCCATTCAACCACGCTCTGCTACCACTTGTTACCGTGTTTTAGCGGTAGTTAAGCATGAAAGAAGGTGCTGGGTGGTGAATAGGTCTCAAGCTACTAAAGAGAAATTAAATTTTAAAATTTAACAAGGTTATATTTTCTTTTCAAAATTAGGTAACAACAAATAGAACAGGTACTTAGTAGCCGAAATACAATTTGAAATGTACAATTACAGGGATTAAAGAATTTGGGCTTCGAGCCCTGAAAACACAATTCTTGAGCAACTAGCTCAACTTTACGATATACCAATTTCAACAAAAGGGGCAGAAGACCCCACTCAAACCCTGGAGCCCTTGCTCCAAATTACACAGCAAAGCCTCCTCGAGGCATACAACTCTCAGTTTTAGAAAAGAGCCACTCGCTCTTAAAGTTAAGCCTCTTCCAGGCCACACCAAACTCAACTTTCAAGTTGTCCTCAAAGGACATATACACAGGGGTAAAATACCCAACCTACTGAGGTCTATTAGGTGAGAAAAGATTAATACATGACCTCTAAAATACAACTTGAGAGGAGGCGAACTTGCACTCCTAATACACTTTGCTTAAGACCTACTTGGCACTAGGCCGTTAATACAAGGGCTAATCCCATACTACAGAGGTGACTTAATGGCAATTTACATTACATTACGGGAGAATTGGTTGAGAAAAATAAGTTCACCTCAAGACGATGTAAGTGGGAACTCGAGAGGGTTAGCACTCTCTATCCCATAATATAGCTTTACAAGAGAATAGAAGAAAAGAGTAGTTACATTTTAGGAAAAGGTTACATGATGGAAAACGCTTCGAACCCGCCGCGAGAGTTAAACTGCCGACCTAGCAAGAAAAGAAGTTATTAATAGGTCATTACCTGGTGTTGAACGGCTGAAGAAGAAAGAGGCGCTTCCCGCCTCCTGCTATGTACTTAATACACTGAAAGATGGAACAGAAGTGGCCCGGAGACCCCAAAATCAGCAGTTTATATCCCCTCGCGGAAGATTCTAGGCGTTAGGGGAAATAAAACACCCTCCCACAAAATCTTTATTGGTTCGGGAAAATAAACCCCTACATAGAGGAAAAAGAAACACATTATTGGTGGAAAATTAATTAAAGAAACTCGGGATTGGCTAGATCCAAACTAGGGGAAAAAGAGGGGTATACAGCCAACTTAAACAATAACAGAAAGAAATTTAACAAGAAACAAACTTTTGAAATAAAAATTTCTCCAACAAAATAGTTCTTTGATTTCGCACTAGGTTGCACTATTGTAATTCTTCAGTAGTGTCCTCTAGAAGAGAAAGTTCACACTTCTTACTTCAAGCGAAACAAAAACACATCAAAAGTGACACAGTTCAAAAACTCAAAATTTTCCACGTGGTGACATCTTCTGAGAAAGTAGAGAATTAATAGAATAGATAAAGTTCAACCTTCCTCCAGAAGAGGAGTTTCAACTGGCGCAACTTTTAAATAAACAGAGTAGAGGTGTACCGCCCGGTACAATTATTATTATTATTATTATTATTATTATTATTAGAAGTAGAAGTAGAAGGAGGGGAAGAACAAGAACAAGAACAAGAATAAAAAGAACAGTTATAGGGAAGCACAGTACATTCAGGGAAACGGGGTGGACCAGGGAGCGGTGATGACAGTAAGGAAAGCATGATGTCAAGTAGGGATGATATCATAATGTTAGTGTTGAACTGTAAAAGTACTGTAAAGAAAGGAATAGAATTCAGTAATTTTATAGGTACGTGTATATTTGCAAGTGACTAATCACATGTTTTAATCCGTATTGAAGTCTGTTATTTGCAATAGAATAGTTTAATTATAATCCACCTTGCGCCGTTCCCGCCTCAAGGTAAGGACGCACAAGATCCAGACTAGCTCACATATAATTATAATTGTCACTGTTCGTCGTTTACGAACTGAGAGAAAATGAACACCGATCTATACTCGTGGAAATATCTAACCTACGCAGAAGGACGTCTCCTACTCGTATTCCTAGCTAGTATCCCCCTATAGCTTATGTAATTACCAAGATATCGTCACTTACAACTAAGCAACTACTCTATAGTCATTAAAAGAAAGATTGACTTTTCATGTTTGATTTATTATAAATTAAGTCCAATCAGTAGTCAAAGATTATCACACTCTCTCTTTGAAATAAAAGGTAATGAATACTGAACTATACATATGTCTTGAAGTTCATTTTTGGGAACATTAAGTTAAAGTCTTTGAGTATAAATAAAGTATCAAGTGAGTATGCTTGAAAATAAAATAATCATGACCTTAAAAGATCATAACTGAAAAAAATATTAATCTGGAAATAAGTGATTGAAAAGTTAAAAAAATCTAAGTTCAATAAAGTATTAGATAATAGAAGTATGAGATAATAAAAGTATTAGATAATAAAAGTACTAGATAATAAAAGTATTAGATAATAAAAGGGATACTCTAGTGTTCGACGAGACTGCTGTAATGAAAGACCTTCACAATAAGCTCCAACTTCTAACATCGTCGCCACTGCATAAGGAAGACCAAAAGCTCATAGTACTAAATTCCTCAATCTGTCCCACCCTGATATACCCTTTCCTGACATGCAGTTTCAAGAAAATTGCACAGAAATTTTTATCCGATAGCGATAAAATGATTAAAAGTGCAACAAAGGAGATATTGCAGTTGCCGACGGATACCCCATATGGCATGATGTACACCGAAAAGGACTCGCTCTGTTTAAAACCTCGTGGGAAGTTTACCTACAATGCAATAATGCCTGCAATATATTGCTGAAGACTAAACATTCACTTGGTGTCGCTTCTAGGGATTGTCACGCGGAGAGTCGGAAATGTATAACAAACTAACAAACGCTGATACCCAGAAAATAACCGCCAAGAACGCCCTGTACGATACTAAGAAGATCCGTCAAGAGCTATGAGAACGTGAATTCACCTCCTGGTGTTCATTACCGCAAAAGGGACTCGGAGTACAACTTTACAAAGAGTATACACCAGCAAACTCTTGGGTGCGAGGTCATACCGGACTGTCTTGTAATGAGTGGAGAGAGGCTATAAAGATGACTGCTAATGTTTCTGCGGTGCGCTCGGTGCCAGGCAGATCCCTGGACAACAACCTATGTCGGCATTGCCACGGAGAGAAAGAAACTCTTGGTCATGTCCTGGGATTCTGCACACGCGGGGAGCTCCTTAGAAACACGCGGTACCACCAGATCAGATCCTTCATTGCCGCAGAACTGAGAAAGAAGGGATTCAGTGTACATGAGGAGGTACTCTGACTGGCCGTAAATGGTAGTTCGCAAAGAATTGACATCATAGCCTTTAAAGACAACAGCTCTCAAGGATTCATATTAGATCCGACGGTCAGGTTCGAGCACTATAGCGGTCAGCCAGAGGAGGTTAATCTAGAAAAGATTAACAAATACAAACCCACTATCCCTTACTATAAATCTAAATACCACCTTCAGGAAATTGAAATAATAGGGATAATGGTCGGAGCTCGCGGTACCATACCTCGTCACTTCGTTGCCACATGGAAGCGCTTCCAACTCCCAATGAAGCTGATCCCAGAAATCGCGACCCTCGTCCTCCGAGCCTCCATCAAGATCATGAGGCACCACCTCTACAGCTAATTTTGAATTTTCTTTTATTAATACATATGTACATAAAATTGATATGTTTTACCTTGTTCTTAGCGGCAGCCTGTAAATACAGGAGGTCTTTCCAAAATAAATGGAAATTATATATGCATCTAATAAAAATGAATAAAAAGATTACATCGTAACATACTATTTACACTATCGAGGATTGAAAGTTTTTCTTGAAAATGTAGGGCGCAGTTTTATGTTTGGCAACAAATCAATTAAAAATTGGAAGCACATCTTTCCCTAAATGAATTCTCGAAAAATTTAATCCAAATATTCTATTTTCTTTCGTCTCATTTACGTTAATTCATGGAAATACGTTAACTTTTCTTGATCCTAACTCTTTGTGTCCAGATACACAATCAAATTAACCTGGGAAAATATCTTCAGAATATTTAAAACATTTGACAGATATCGTATTTTCAAAATTTCGTGTTTCTTGGCACATCTTCATGCATAAGCATCGACAACTCCCCTTTAAGTCAAAATATACTCGTAAAATATCATGATCAAACATCACATCTAGAAAATTATGCAAATTATTCTCTTACTTCGAGATTATTAATTAATTCAAGTGCATATCTATGTCTTAACACTGTGCTATTAAGTGTATCTAACCATAGTTCCTTCAAAATATACGATAATTGGGTGGTCTACCTTGTAAGAAGACTTCACTTTCAACAAACAACTCGTATTTGTGCAGTGAAGTTACCAGTGACATCGGGTAATGCATTGGAATCAACTTTAAAGTCTGCCTAACATGTGAGAAAATTCCTGTAATTAGAAGAAATATACGGATGTAGGCTAGTTTAATATCATCCTCCTCATTATGAATCATTTGGTGATCTTTAATAAAAATACGGTGGCATCGAGATCGTATCCTATTCTACTCTTGGCTTACTCATGGATAAATGGTCGACTGAAGACAGATTATATTCATTAACTACCTCAAAAATACGTAATTTGGAACATTATTTTCCTTAACAACACAACTATGACCATATTCACGAAGAATAATAACTATCACCAACATTAATTATTATAACCTCATATCATTACTCACATTAAAGAACCATCATTTCACATTTCATATAAATATCACATTTCACTTTACAGTATATGCATTATCTTTCCAACTCGACGTATTTCTCACTGTCATCATGGACCGTGAACTTAACTACTCTGTCATAGTTTTAATCCTTTCATAATTTCAAAAGATATTACCATATCCTTCTATATAGTAAGTATTTCCTACATACGATCTCATTTCCATAATTATTCAGTGTCATAAGCTCTCACATATGCCTAACTTTTATCACAACGTCGTATGAAATTCACCAATAGATTAAAAGAAATTAACTTGCTCTCATATTACTGTATATTGACAGCATTACGAACGGATGCTTTATTATCACTGGTTAACTATACCCTACATATGGATTTGACGTTTAGGTTTGATGAATACCTAACATCCTTTAACCTAACTTTGGTAACCATCTTCTCGTATATCATTATCACACTGATACTAACTAGAATAGCACTTTAATAAAAAGAATGAATAAATTCTTACTTGTACATTTGACTCAAAGGACACTTTTCTTTGCTCAGCATTTCCCGTAGTCGTCTTATGTCCGGGTAGCTGGACATGCGGGCATAGCTCCTTGCATTTCCGTTAGGTGTTTGGGAACTTTTGGGACCGTCTCATCTGGTTACTGGTCTTCACGGGCCGGCAACGTCATCCTGTGCTGCTTTCATCTGGGCAGTCTCGCCTTCATCTTCTTAGTGCATCATGGTAGTAGCTTGAGCAATTGGAACAGAATAAGACATCAATTTAGTCAATGTCGTCATCTTATGGCTATATTTTGCTACTATCTGCCTGTGATAAATAAATGTTGTTCTTGGAAGAGTTGATCTCAGAAATATTTTAACGGTTTGAAATATGTAGAAATGAGTATTCTAATCAAATTGTGAAGATTGCGTCTTTATATATTTCTTTCTCTATCTTCTTGCCGATATTACACTTCTTTAGCCGCTCTGAATTGGTGGTATCGGCTAATACGTCGTCTTAGGTCTGTGACGTGATGTATCACTGTGGAATCTTTTTATATTTTAAAAGCGATTTACTTTCGCGGAGCGAAATAATTTGTAGCGCTAATATTGCAGAGAATAGCCGTGAACGAAGACTTCTTTCTGTCTTAGGATTAGAATTCCGGTGCAACGATATTTTCCCTTCTCTTCAGACCGACTGTGACGTTCCTCTTATAAGCAGATTGAATGAATGTTAAAATTTTCTTATAATAATTCTTAACAATCTTCATACATCATTCTTTTATCACCCCCTTCTATGTTTCTTCTTTCGCCTAGCGCTTGACGAAAACATTACTACCTCGGCTTGTAGTAGTATCTGACGTTTTAATATCGTCGTTTTGATAACTTAGACTCCATTTTTGTTCCGATTGGATCCTATTGTGAACAGTGAAATGGCACAACCTCTTCAATACATTCTAACGTTGTCACATTTAAAATATCCTCATTAATTAAAAAGTTATTTGTGGGATATGTTTCACTCCTTTACAGAGCATCATAAGCCAAATCTGAATCTCGAAAAATGGTTAGGTTTGTAAGTAATGACTAAAAAACTATTAAACCATTTTTTTCACAAACTCAAACTTACTCTAGTAGAATATCATAAAATACAGAATCATTGGTGACATGCCTTAATAACTTGGGGTTAGTAGGAGAGATACATTAAAATTGTGGTAGAATGAGTTGTTCTAAAATACTTAAAGCGAGTGCATGTCTAACATCTTAGAAAGACGTGAAATTCAATCTTAAGAACTAAATTTGCAAATGTCTTTGCAATGTAGATCTGGTAAAAATGTGTTATATCCCTTAAGGATAAGAGTCTATAAAGATTCAAAAATCTCGTTGATTTGATGATTGAACTTGTGACATAATAATATTGGTTTCGGCGAGTGCTGTTGAATAAATATGCTCTTGTTGAAGTCAGTGACCATACGTTGAAATAATAGATTTAATTATATATGATTGAAAGGGACATAAATCGACGATCGTGGTTAAAAAAGTTCTTGCGTAGTTTATCTTGTTGTTTGTCTGTAACAAGAAAAGGAATCTTTTAAGTAATCAGAAGTTGTGTTGCTACTCAATTGCTTGCTTCACGAACTTTACTGACCCCTCCAACCACCGTTTGTCAGTTTGGTGTTAACTAAGGTTGTGCGACGACTGCTTGCTGTTCCGCGCCTACTCCTTGTGTTATATGATTGAGGTGGTAGGAGTTGAGGGGAGGGAGTAGGAGTAAGAGGAGAACTGTTAGTAGGTGTGGAATGTCTAGTAGGGGCGCAGGGAGGTGTTGTGTTATTTAAGGTTCCATGATTACTGTTACCGAGTTTTTGCGGTAGTTAGAGGTGAAAGAAGGTGCGGGTGTGAACGGGTCTCAAGCTACGAAATTAGAGTTCATATAAAATTAACGAGGTTATATTTTCTTTTCAAAATAAAGAAATAACAAGCATGGCAGGTACAGAGTAGCAAGGCAACAAAATGTAGTTACAATATTTTACCGGATTTGGGCTTCGCGCCCCGACTTCACAATTCTTGGGCAATCAGCCCAACCTTACTCCAAAATAAGTTTTAACAGAGGGGCAGAAAACCCCATTCATGCTCAGGAGCACTTGCTCCAAATTACACAGAAAAGCCTCCTCGAGGCATACAACACTCAAAGAGCCACTCGCTCTCAAACTTTAAGCCTCTCAAAGGCCACACCAAACTCCACCTTCAAGTTGTCCTCTCAGGACATAGACACAGGGGTAAAATACCCAACCTACTGAGGTCTATTAAGTGAGAAAAAGACTAATTACATGACCTCTAAAATAACAATTTGAGAGGAGGCGAACTTGCGCTCCTAATACGCTTGTTTAAAACCTACATGGCACTAGGCCGTTAATACAAGGGCTAATCCCATACTAAAGAGGTGACTTAAGAAAGAAACAATTTACATTACGTTAAAGAAGAATAGGTTGAGAAAAAAAAATTTCACCTCAAAACAATATGAGTGGGAGCTCGAGAGGGTTAAGCACTCTCTATCCCGATATGCAGTTTAAAGATAGAATAGATACCGTACCAAGGGTCTTTACATTTTAAGGAAGGTTACATTATGGAAAAACTTCGGACCCGCCCCGAGAGTTAAACTGCTGAGCTAGCAAAGAAAGAAGTTATTAATCGGCCATTACCTTGTTGTTGACCGCTGCCGAAGAAAGAGGCGCTTCCCGCCCCCTGCTATGTACTTTACACACTGAAAGATGGTACAGAAGTGGCCCAGAGACCCAAAAATCAGCAGTTTATATACTCTCGCGGAAAGTTAGAGGCGTTTTAGGGAAGAGAACACCCGCCCACAATCACTTTATTGGCTAGGGAACAGCAACATATTCAAGTTGGGGGAAGATACATCAGATTGGTCAGAAATTAATTAAAGAAATTCGGGATTGGCTAAATACAAAACAAGGGGAAAGAGAGGGGTATACAGCCAACTTAAACAATAACAGAAAAAAAATTAACAAGAAACAAACTTTTGAAATAAAAATTTCTCCAAAAAACAGTTCTTTCACATCGCACTAGGGTGCACCATTGTAGTTTTTCAGTAGTGTCCTCTAGAAGAGAAAGTTCACACTTCTTACTACCGGTAAAACAAAAATACATCAAAAGTGGCACAGTTCAAAAACTCCAAACTTTCCAAGTAGTGACATCTTCTGCGAAACTTGAAAATTACTACCGTCGATAAAGTTTAGACTTCCTCCAGCAGAGGAGTTTCAACTGGCGCACATTTTAAATTAGCGGCGTGGAGGTGTACCTCCCGGTACAGACCTCCCCCCCCCCCCGCAAAAGTTCCTCCAAGGGGTAACACAGAAGGACATAAACTTTTATTTGAAAATAAGGTCCAAGTTTTGATGTTGATATGGAGATTAATTGCAGAAGTATTTATAAGATTTTCTTAATTTGGTTTGATTCAGTTTCAAAATTTTTGTTGTAACTGGTGAAGTAAAGTCTTTATGTTTGTAGAAGTTGAATTCAGAAGGAAAACTTTAGTTTTTAAAGTTGAGGAAAATTTTCTAAGTCCACCAAATATTGCAGTAGAATACCCAAGAAAAGGTAGTAAAGTTGAACTGGAATGTCCATATAGCTGGATATGTACTTCAAACGTTGATGATTTTAACGGCCAGACCAGCCGCCACTGCTTGCGTTCAGAGGAGGCCGCCCGGGCCCCTCAAGTACCCTGAGATACCGCTCGCCCGCACTATGAGGGGAGCAGAGGTGTAGAAGCACGCCGCGCCCGCGGTGAACATATACAGGCTGCGGGCCAGTAGCAGGTCGTGCGCCGCACATCAGCCTTGGCCGGGAGGAGAGCTCCGGCTCGCCGTGCACATGTCGTCCTCGCTGGGGTCGAGGGGGCCCTTCCTCTATCCCAGTCGCTGCACGGCGCCGCGCGGCGGCGGGGGCACTGAAACATTAAAGCTAGGCGGCAGAATTTGTTGGACCATCATCTTTTTTTTTTGAGGGAACAGGCTTGTGGAGAGGTTGAGGGGCCAGCGGCGTGCAGATATCCATGGCATTAAATAAGCCACTGTGTAGAGTGGAGCAGGAGACGGGAGCGTGGTAATGGCCGTGGGAAGGACAGGATGGCAGTTTAACGGTTCGGGGCAGGTTTTACAAAAATGCTCACATATAAAACAAAATATTATAGAAGGGGCAGAAAGCCTTAAAAGTGAAACTCAAAAAAAATATAACCTTCATATTCCTTTCAAGATAATATGAGGCAAGTTAGCACAGAAATTATACAGGTTTCACCTGCGACAGGTGAACCCTAAATATCCTCTCGGTGGCTGGATTGCTTAATAACAATGTAACCGGCGTAAGGAAATCGAGAATGACACACGGCCCATGAAATATGGGGGCAAGCTTGCCCGCGGGAACAAAATTATTGACCATTACCTGGTCACCTACCTTCAAATGGGTGGGTCTCCGTCCACGATCATACCTTTCCCTGACCTTTTCATGAGACACTTTAAGATTGGCTTTAGCCTTCTTCCAAAGATCTTTAATGTTGTCCGGATCTATTGTCTCAGGTAGAATGTCACTCAGAGACCAGAGGTTAGAGAGCGGCGTGTTGGGAACAAACTTGAACATCAAAGAGGCTGGAGTAAATTTATGTGATTCATGAACCGCCGAATTCAAAGCAAAAGCTAACCAATGCAGGGACGTGTCCCACCTGGAATGATCTTCATGATGATAGGCAATAAGCGCGGACCTGAGATTACGGTTAACCCGTTCAGCCAGAGATGGTTGAGGGTAATAAGCAGAAGTAGTTACATGAGAGATGGACAAGTCAAAACAGAATTTACGAAAAAGATTTGATGTGAACGCCTTAGCATTATCAGACACAATATATTGGCACGGACCAAAAGAAGCGAAAATAGAATTTAGGCAAGTAATGGTGGACTGAGCGGTAGCCAGCTTAGTCGGAAATAACAAGGAAAATCTTGTAAAACCATCTACGCATACAAAGATGAACTTGTTGGCATTTCCCTTTGACTGGGGGAAGGGTCCTACATAATCAATATACAGGCGTTCCATGGGGCGCGACGCTTGATGCGAAGACAAAAGGCCTACCTTGGTGGACATGGTGGGTTTACTGAGCAAACAAGATTTACAAGCTTTTACTAGTTCACGGATTTCACCGTCCATACCCTTCCAGATGAACCTTTCACGAATCTTTTCACGAGTTTTAAAGATTCCAAGATGCCCCCCTAATGGGGTCTCATGATAGTACTTGAAGATCATAGGCACAAGAACAGCTGGAACGACAACCTTCATCATCTTATCATGCCTCGAAGGGCAACATAGAACACCATTCCTCAGAACATAAGGGACAACATGTTCCCCAGAAGAAAGGGTTTCCATTATCGGAGCCAGCGTCGGATCTTCACGTTGGTATTTCTCGATATCCCTAAAGAGCATGGGAGCATCTGTTAAGATGGCATTAACACCAGATAGTATGGACTCGGGAGGTGATGAACTGTCGACCGGTTCGTGGGTCTCGACGTCGTTGGAAAACATACGGCTGAGTCCATCAGCAACAACATTTTCGGTACCTCTAATGTGCCTGACATCGAATTGGAAGGCAGAAATTCGGATGGCCCAACGGGCTATACGACCAGTACGACGCGGCCTACCTAAGACCCAGCTTAAGGCTTGATTATCTGTCTCCAGGTTGAATTTGACATGTTCCAGATAGAGACGGAACTTTTCTAAGGCGAATAAGACTGCCAAACCTTCGAGCTCATAGATGGAATACTTGGCTTCTTGAGCCGATAGAGTCCTAGATGCATAGGCGATGGGTCGCCTCCCTAGTTCAGTCTCTTGAAGAAGGACTGCAGCTACTGCTGACGACGAAGCGTCGGTTTGGACGATGAATTTCTTCGAGAAATCAGGCATAGCAAGTACAGGGGCATTACAGAGAGCTAATTTAAGATCTTCAAAAGCGGCTTGTTGAGAAGGTCCCCACTCGAATTTGATGCCTTTCCTACGAAGAAGGTTTAAGGGCGCCGCTCTATTAGCGAAGTTAGGAATGAACTTCCTGAAGAAATTCACCATACCAATGAACCTGGCGATACCTTTGATGTCCTTGGGAGGTTTAAAATCACGGATGGCCTGTGTTCTAGAATGATCGACTGCAACACCATCAGGTGACACAATATGCCCTAGGAATGACATAGAGGGCTTAGCAAAGGCAACCTTGGACAACTTGACAGTTAACCCAGCCTTACGAAGGCGATTGAGGACTTCTCGCAGATGATCTAGATGTTCTTCAAAGGTCTCCGAAAATACGACGACATCATCCAAGTAGTGATACAAGTACTCAAATTTGATGTCGGAGAAGACCCTATCTAGCAGCCTAGTGAGTACAGCTGCTCCCGTGGGGAGCCCGAAAGGCACGCGGTTGTATTCGTATAAATTCCAGTCCGTGGCAAACGCTGTAAGATGTTTAGACTCTTCCGCAAGGGGAATTTGATTGTAGGCTTGATTCAAATCCAAGATGGTGAAGAACTTGGCCTTACGGAACCATGAAAAACAAGAATGAAGGTCGGGAAGGGGCACAGATTGTAACACCACCTTCCGATTGAGAGCCCTATAATCAATGACAGGCCTGAAGCCCCCTTGGGGTTTCGGGACTAGAAAAATAGGTGACGAATACGCCGACTTAGAGGGCCTAATAATACCATCCTTCAACATCTGATCGATGATTTCTTTCAGAGCCTTCATTTTAGGTGGAGATAGCCTGTAAGGTGGAAAACGGACAGGAATTGAATCCGTGACCTCAATTTTGTATTCAGTAAGGTCAGTAACACCGAGAGTATCAGAGAACACCTCTGGAAATGACTGACATAATTTACGAATACTATCAGCCTGCTCCTCAGGTAGATGTCTAAGGTCTAACAACATCTCATCCTGGGTAGGCGAAATAGATGAACATGATACAGAATTACACTTTAACAAGGGAATTTTACAATTGGACGCAAATTTGAATGTGCACGACTTACTCTGAAGATCGAGCACCAGACCAGTGTGAGAAATGAAGTCAGCTCCCAATATGATGGGGCAAGACAGGTGCTTAGCCACAAAAAATTTGATTTTCCATGTAAATTTAAAAATACGAATTTTGACATTTACAGAACCTAGGATTTCCAATGGAGATGAATTAGCCGAAACATATTGAACAGGAGATGAGACATAGTCAGGTAGTTTACAAACAGATTTCAATTTAGAATACCATTGAGCCGAAATAATCGAACAAACACTGCCTGAATCTAAAAGAGCTGTTACAGGTTCATTATTTAACTCAAGTTTGAGAAAAGGGACCGGTGCGGGGGTATCCGCCGCAATCCTAAGCCACTCTTTGGGGCATTCAAAAGATAGATTTGCAGATTGAACATTCCCTGAATTTACGACCTGTTCGCGAGGGGCTGAGCCTCGGGAAGATGGATTAGTCGACTCAGCCGAAGCCACTAGTCACTTTTGATTGTTGTTGGATGTTGCACCTGAAGTTGAGCAGGAGGGGGTGCTATTCGAATTGGGACAATTTTTGGCGATATGTGAGAAAGCCCCACATTTAAAACAGCCTTGTGATGAACCAGTTCCATTCCTTGTCCCACTAGACTTGAGCAATGGGCACTTGTTCCGAAGATGGTCGGGCGATCCGCAAGCATAGCATTTACGAGGTGTGACTGGTCGGCGAGGAGGAGGAGGCCGAGGATGACCAAAAGAAGGAGGGGGTTCTTTCGCGACACGCAAAGAATCGGCGTATCTAACTCCTTCCGCTGAGACGGCCAATGCTTCAAGTTCAGAGAAGGTTTGCGGGCACGCCGCGAAACACAAATATGACCTATAGGATGGTGAAATTCCTTCTACAATAGCCTGTACAATTTGATCTTCTGGAAAATGAAGTGCAAACACCCTAGTATAGAATTTAATATCTTGGATGAAGTCTGCTAAGTTTTCATCCAAACGCTGTACACGATAATAGTACTTCTGAATAAGGGAGGACCTGGCCCTAGCCGGGATGAAGTTAGCTAGCAAGTGGGCGTGGAAATCCTCAATAGATGATTGCTCGGCAATGGCTCTTACGATTTTGTCTGAGAGAATACCAATAGCATAGGGATAGATGATTTGCAAAATCTGACATGGGGAAGGAGAAAACACAAAGGCATGGTCCTGAAATTCAACTAAAAATCTTAAAAATGAAATTACGTCACTGGTGGTATTAACGGAAAACTTAGAGATACCTCTGAGCAACATTGCCAATGGATGAGGCAAGCTGCTAAACCCTGGTGACACAGTAGGTAAAGGTTTCAGTGGCAAGGAAGTTAATTCAGAACGTATATTATTCAACGATGCACGACGTTCAGGCTCGTTGTCCAATGGGGCAGAGATAGTTTGAGCAGCAACGGTTATCCTATTAGCTTCTCCCTTAGGAGGCTCTTCCTCGCTACCTACATTCATCGTGGTGGGTTGATCAATTTTGGGAGGAACCTCCCCAGTTAACAATTGAGTGACCTTGCTAGATAATTCAGAAATACTTTCAAGCAACGTACTAGCTTCCTTCCTCTGAACGTCATTCAACTTCAGAGACAACAGATCGTTAACTCTATTTGAAAAATGATATAGCCTGGCTTGCACACGCTTAATTTGATTAGGAGAAGGATCATTTTCGTCAAAGAACCTAACTACCGATGCTAGCCCAGTAGTATTCTCGGTGATCGTGGAAAGAGAGGTCAATTTCTTTCTCTCCCAAATTAGGGATGGAAATGGGCAAATCAAGGGACTCTCTAAGCTTGTTGGTGTCTATCGCAACCGTGCCTCCAGATTGCACATTTCTGATAGTTAACTCATAGATCAACTCCTCCTTGCGCAAATAGTTAAGATGGAGAACATCGCGAGGGCCGGGCATGATGACAGAACAATTTTGAAAAAATCAGAAAATTCCAGCAACTGAGAAAATTGTTAGAGTTCGGAACAAACAATGTTTAGCCGTCAAAAGGGGCTAAATTGAGACCCATTCAACCACGCTCTGCTACCACTTGTTACCGAGTTTTTGCGATAGTTAGAGGTGAAAGAAGGTGCGGGTGTGAACGGGTCTCAAGCTACGAAATTAGAGTTCATATAAAATTAACGAGGTTATATTTTCTTTTCAAAATAAAGAAATAACAAGCATGGCAGGTACAGAGTAGCAAGGCAACAAAATGTAGTTACAATATTTTACCGGATTTGGGCTTCGCGCCCCGACTTCACAATTCTTGGACAATCAGCCCAACCTTACTCCAAAATAAGTTTTACCAGAGGGGCAGAAAACCCCATTCATGCTCAGGAGCACTTGCTCCAAATTACACAGAAAAGCCTCCTCGAGGCATACAACACTCAAAGAGCCACTCGCTCTCAAACTTTAAGCCTCTCAAAGGCCACACCAAACTCCACCTTCAAGTTGTTCTCTCAGGACATAGACACAGGGGTAAAATACCCAACCTACTGAGGTCTATTAAGTGAGAAAAAGACTAATTACATGACCTCTAAAATAACAATTTGAGAGGAGGCGAACTTGCGCTCCTAATACGCTTGTTTAAAGCCTACTTGGCACTAGGCCGTTAATACAAGGGCTAATCCCATACTAAAGAGGTGACTTAAGAAAGAAACAATTTACATTACGTTAAAGAAGAATAGGTTGAGAAAAAAAAATTTCACCTCAAAACAATATGAGTGGGAGCTCGAGAGGGTTAAGCACTCTCTATCCCGATATGCAGTTTAAAGATAGAATAGATACCGTACCAAGGGTCTTTACATTTTAAGAAAGGTTACATTATGGAAAAACTTCGGACCCGCCCCGAGAGTTAAACTGCTGAGCTAGCAAAGAAAGAAGTTATTAATCGGCCATTACCTTGTTGTTGACCGCTGCCGAAGAAAGAGGCGCTTCCCGCCCCCTGCTATGTACTTTACACACTGAAAGATGGTACAGAAGTGGCCCAGAGACCCAAAAATCAGCAGTTTATATACTCTCGCGGAAAGTTAGAGGCGTTTTAGGGAAGAGAACACCCGCCCACAATCACTTTATTGGCTAGGGAACAGCAACATATTCAAGTTGGGGGAAGATACATCAGATTGGTCAGAAATTAATTAAAGAAATTCGGGATTGGCTAAATACAAAACAAGGGGAAAGAGAGGGGTATACAGCCAACTTAAACAATAACAGAAAAAAAATTAACAAGAAACAAACTTTTGAAATAAAAATTTCTCCAAAAAACAGTTCTTTCACATCGCACTAGGGTGCACCATTGTAGTTTTTCAGTAGTGTCCTCTAGAAGAGAAAGTTCACAATTCTTACTACCGGTAAAACAAAAATACATCAAAAGTGGCACAGTTCAAAAACTCCAAACTTTCCAAGTAGTGACATCTTCTGAGAAACTTGAAAATTACTACCGTCGATAAAGTTCAAACTTCCTCCAGCAGAGGAGTTTCAACTGGCGCACATTTTAAATTAGCGGCGTGGAGGTGTACCGCCCGGTACAATTACTATTTGTTTTGGGGATGAAAACTTTGGCAAAACTGTTTTTATCTAGAATAAGCGTTTGTAAATGTTTAGGTAATTGTTCGTGTAAAGGATTTCTTATTTCGATTTCGTCTTTTAAAATGTTTTCCTTAATGAAATGCTGGTCTAAATGGATATAGATATTTTCCAATTCTGTCATTAATTTTCCCATTTCTATCTTTTTGATAATTTTAGGTTTTTTCCTATATTTGTAAAATGGTGGCCTGATTCTCTAATGTGAGCACTCATCACAGAATGTGTGTTGTGTTTTGCAGCGTTAACGTGTTCTAAGTATCTTGTGAGAAAGCTACGGCCAGTTTGGCCAACATATGAACATTTACACTCTACTCATGTTAATCTATAGATGCCAGAATTTAGATAAGGGTTATTGTTAGAATATATACTATTGTAGTTGAAAAAATGTTTCTGTTTGTATTTTGTGTCTTGAATGCTATATTAACTTCTCGTTTTAATATGATTAGTTATTTGAAAAATGGCTGGATTAGTGAATGTAAATGTTGCGATTTTAGACTTACTTTTTCGGGAGTAAGATTAGTTGCTATCTTTTGTTTTACTTTGTTGATGATCGGATTGATCATATTTATTTTGTATCCGTTAATTGAGGCCAGATCTGTTATAAATTTGAGCTCCTTTCTTAAGCTACTATCTGAGAGGAGGATTTTAAAGGCTCTATACATCAAACTGAAAAAAGCCGCCTGTTTATGTGATGTTGGATGGAGTGAATCACTTTTTATCGTTAAAGGAGCGTATGATGGTTTTCCAAATATTTGAAATTCAAACCTGTCTCCTATTCGTGTTACATTAATATCCAGGAAGTTTATTGAGTTGTTGGTTTCGTCTTCTTTCGTAAATTTTTATTTGGGTCAATATTATTTAAGAAATTTAGGATGTTTTCACTATAGTTTTTTTCTATCTGTTATGATAAAGGTGTCGTCTACATACCTGATCCAAAGACAAAATCCTTTTATGTTTGTTTTTATTTTTTTGTCCCAAATGGTCCATATATATGTCTGCCAGTGTGCCCGACGTGGGATCTCCCATTGCCAAGCATGTTTGATGGTAAATTTTTATTAAATGTGAAATAATTGTTGTTTAAGATAAATTTCAATAACTTAATGAATTATTCTATTTCGCATTTACTTCATGTATTGTGTGTAAGGAGATTGTGTTTTATGATATTGATAGTTTGTTTAATCGGTATATTTGGACACATGTTAGTTACGTCGAATGAAACAATTTTATGTTGTGGTTGTTACAAAATTCTATTGAATTTTTGACTGTCGATTCGTCATTAAACTTGTAATGTCATTTGAGGAAGTAGTGTATAAATTTAGATGTTTTATACGTAGGACTATTTCTACTGTTAATTATAGGACGTATGGGTACGTTGGATTTATGTAATTTGGGTAATGCTCTAGCCGTTGGTAACTTCGGATTCAAACATATCATTTTTTGTGTTCTTGTCCATTAAATAAAATAGTTGAATTCTTAAGGATAATTTTTAGATTCCGTTGAATCTTATTTTTGGAATCTTGGTTTACTACAGTGTAGGTTTTGTCTGAAAAGAATTCTTCTGATTTTTCAATATAGTCATTTTATTTAAAAGGACTGTGGTTTTACCTTTGTCTGCTTTGGTAACAACTACGTTATTTTTGCTTAACTTTGTTTTTAGTGTCATTACTTGTTTTATGATAGTAAGATTTGAACTTTCATTTAATTCCCTTACGAAAGTTGGGAGCTCCTTTTCAACTTCAATGTAATGGAATGGGTTTAAAGCGATTGTTGCGGTGTGTGAGAACAGTTATGTACTTATTTTTATATGCGGCAAGAAATGGCATGTATATTAAGTCCTGTAATATTACTTGTCCCTCTAGTTTGTTCCATCACTTTGATTCAGCTGTTCTTCGCATATTAATTATTCGCAATTTGTTGGTTACGCTTTATGTCTTTCGCATCCCCTTCCCGGTGTCCATCAAAGGGACCCCTTAAGACTTGAGTTGACGCCGACTATAGACGTCATGCTGACAAATCCAGATGAGCTCTATAGAGAAACTGAAGTGATGTATGGTATAAATGATCATGAAAATGTTTCTGTCGTAATAAAAATTAAATGTGATAGAAAGGAATGTCGTTAAAATAGGACTAAGATGCAATACCATGGTTCACAAGAGAGGCTCGGTAAACCGTAAAAGTAGTTAATGGGACGTGAAAACCAATTACATTATTGCTAAGAAAGGCATGGGAAATTTAAAAAAAAGCAATTATGATCAATGGAAAATGGTAAATAAGATTGTAAACGGCATATGGGATTGGTTTTAAGCAATTGTTGCGGTGTGTGGGAACAGATTTGTACTTTTAAATGTGGTAAGGAATGGCAAGGGCCCATTATGTTATAACAGGGAAATAAGGAGATTAAGGAGGTGCAGATGAGAAATAAATAGTTAGGAATGGTTGCGGAAGTAAGGAGAGATTGAAGGAGCGTATTGGGAAATTGAATTTAACGAAGAAACCAGCTAAGGATAACATGATGACAAACATAACTGGCAGTCGTATGACTTTCAGGAAGCAATAGAAGTATGTTTAGAGATACTTTAAAGCAGAAACTGGTTCCATGAAGGACATTCCAAGGATAATTAATGAAAAAGGGGAGTGTATATGAGGGATTTACAGGGGGCAGAAGTATTCAGTCAGCAGTATTAAAGGTAGTTGGATATAAAGATAATATCCACATAGACGAGGCGATTTATACTGGCATATTACTGATATTAACCTATGATATTAAAGACATTTATAAAAAGGTAGAAGAGTTGGAAGGTAGAAAAGCAGCTGGGATTGATATGCTATCTCGGGTTGGAATATAATGCCATGTCTGAACGAGCGATACCAAATTATTAGACAGTTGCAATTGTTGCCCCAGTGTAGAGCGGAAACGATGACAAACATAAAGAGTAACGGGAGATTGAAGGAGCTTACAGCCGCGCGGTTTGGGTCACGGAGCTATCAGCTTGCATTCAGGAGATACTGGGCTCGAACCCCGACTGACGGCAGCCTTGAAGATGGTGTCCGTGGTTTCCTATTTTCACACCAGGCAAATTCTGTGACTGTATCATTATTAAGGCCACGGTCGCTTCCTTCTCACCCCTCGGCCCCTTCTATCCCATCGTCGCCATGAGACCAATCAGTGTCGGTGCGACGTAAAGCAGTTAAAGAAAGGATCTTACTGGAAAATTGAATGTAGCAAAATAAATCAGGCCAGTGAGCTTGACATGTGTTATCTGTTTGCTCTGGGGAAACATTATTTCTGATTATATTAGACACGTTTTGCGAAATTGACAACTTGTTTGATAGAAGGCAGTTTGAGTTTAGGAGAGGTTTTTCCAGTGAAGCTTAGCTTTTAGTGTTCCAGCAAGATATAGCAGATATTTTAGTTTCAGGAGATCAAATGGACTATACCGCCATTGATCTATCCAAGGCTTTTGATGGGGTAGATCATGGGAGATTACTGATGAAGATGAGGTCTATTGGACTAGTCTTAATGGCTGAGACCTCACTACGGAACTCTCGAATATTTGGAATCACTTGAACATTTTTGTCATTCGGTGCCTTTACGCCATTTTTTAATATGAAACCCTTCTTTGAAGTTACGACGAGATGCATCTAGTATGCATATCTGTTGGCGTAACAGTTAATTGAACTTATACCCAGTTGGTGGCGCCTCGAGTGGTGTTCTGTGCTGCAATCAGAAAGGTCTATATACACAGGTCAGGGCCTTGCTTCATAAAACTACACAATAATATTATCTAATAATATTAGAACTCATAAAAGTAATTATTAGTTAACCAAATTCTGTTTCATTAAGGTTTACACATGACTAATAAAATATTTTCACTCATAATATTAGTTCATTAGTCAGCTGATTCACATGGAGGTTAGCATCGGTCTGTTGCATACAACGAGCTAGAAAGAGGACTATAGAGTGGCTAACATGGCTGCTACAGCGCTCTGGGTGGTGCCAAGACGAAATAGCGACTCCATAGTTTAAGCGCCTTTCTTCCGCTTACGATGCGTTACTTTTAATAGATTAGATCGAATAAAGTATGCTCTCTACGTGTGTGGCAAGCTAATGCATAAATTGTAGGAAAAACACGACGAATGTAATCATATTTCGAATAAGATTTTTTTTTTTTACTAAAGTACACAGTTATGGGCGATTAGCAGAATTACGTTGCCTATGTAGCACAATCCAGCACGTGTAGGGTAGGCCTACTTTTATTTTCGTGTAGGAACTGACCAGACAGCCAGACATGATAAACTGTATCCTGCCTGGCTGAGTGACTCAGACGGTAGAGCGCTGGATTTCTGAGCTAAGTTGGCATATTTGGTATTTGAAGGTGCTCAGATACGTCACCCTTCTATCAGTGGATTTACTAGCACGTAAGAGAACTCCGGCGGGACATATGTCCGCCACTTCAACGTCTCCGAAAACCGTACTAAGTAGTTCGTAGGACGAAAAACTAACAACACTATTTATTATTACATTGTATCCTACAGAGCACATTTCCCTAGCATTTTGAAAAAGAAGTAATGTGAACAAATACTTATTTTTCGTAAGTTATTATTAGTTTTACGTCCTACTAACTACTTTTTCTGATAAGCCGAGTTGCCTGAATGTAGTCCCGCAGGAGTTCTTTTGCGTGCCAGTAAATCTACTGACACGAGGCTGAGGGATTTGAGCACCGTCAGATACCATCGTATTGAGCTAGGCTCGAACCTGCCAAGTTGCTTTGTGTCCGGCTCCTTGGCTGAATGATCAGCGTGCTGGCCTTTGGTTCAGAGGGTCCCGGATTCGACCGAGTTGAGGATTTTTACCGGGTAGTTGACAGTTAATTCCTCTGGATCGGCGACTGGAAAACCTTCTTCATCTACACACAACAGAACATACTACAAACCACCACAGAAACACGTAATAGTAAATACATCACTCCACCTAGGGTTGGCGTCGTCGTCCGGAAGGGTATCCGGTCGTAGAATTAGGCTAAATCCATACAAATGCCAAATCCAGGTAACTGGCAAAAAACCAGGATTTATTATTATTATTATTATTATTATTATTATTATTATTATTATTATTATTATTATTATTAAAGTTATAGCAACCTCCGTGGCTCAGACGGCAGCGCGTCGGCCTCTCACCGCTGGATACCGTGGTTCAAATCCCAGTCACACCATGTGAGATTTGTGCTGGACAAAGCGGAGGCGGGACAGGTTTTTCTCCGGGTACTCCGGTTTTCCCTGTCATCTTTCATTCCAGCAACACTCTCCATTCTCATTTCATAGCATCCATCAGTCATTAGTAAATCACTTTGGGAGTGGCGACCCCATCGCACTAACAGCCTACATCTGGTTCATTCATTACATTCCTGACCCGGTCATTGACTGGAAAACAGGTTGTAGGTTTTCATATTCATTAAAGTTATATGAATTATTTCTCGATGTTGTTATATTACTTTGTTCAAGGTTTTCTGTTCTATATTTTCATTCCCTGTATGTAGGTCTAAATTTGTTTAATGGCAATGTACTCTTGTGATATGTTTTGTAATTAGGGCTACCGTACTGGAAATGCACTAATTTTCTTTCTTTATACAATATGTAAGACGGAGCTCGATAGCTGCAGTCGCTTAAGTGCGGCCAGTATCCAGTATTCGGGTGATAGTGGGTTAGAACTCCACTATCGGCAGCCCTGAAGATGGTTTCCTGTGGTTTCCCATGTTCACACCAGGCAAATGCTGCGGCTGTACCTTAATTACGGCCACGGCCGATTCCTTTCTATTCGTAGCCCTTTCCTGCCCCATCGTCGCCATAAGACTTATCTGTGTCGATGCGTCGTAAAGCCAATAGCAAAAAAAAATGTAAGTATGTAGTCTGTACCTTGTATTTTTAATGTCCTTTTAAACAGGCATTATGCATCTTTGAGTGCTTCTCTAATAAAGAAAACTGTGAAACTGTATTTATTCCCGCAGCTTCTGTACTTGCTTCATCACACGCCCACTCGATTTGATCGCTTACAATATGGTGGACGTGGCTTTCAAGTAGATTCAAATATGGCGGTCCAATAGCCACTCTATAGTCCTCTTTCTAGCTCGTTGGTTGCATATGTTCTTGGTTTGTGTTTGTTCCTAGCAGTAGGCTACAAGCGGCTATTAATCCATATGTTCAATAGGCTCGCTTGATATTTTCGTTTCCCTGATGTTGATACGTAAGAGAATGGATAAAAGAAGTGAAAAAAGAGATTTGAGTTAAAGCGTCAACTATTCGCACCCTTTGGTACCTATATCCGTCCTTGTTCTTTTTACTGTTTTTATTTTATGCGCTCTTAAAAATCTCTGTTGAGATGGACTAGCAAAATCTTGGTTTACTACCCCATGTGGGTGGGGGCATTAGAATAACACCCATGGTATTCCTTGCCTGTCGTAACAGACAACTAAAAGGATCCCCAAGGTCTCACAACTTGGGAGTGTGGGTTGGCGACCACAGTGCACTGAGCTGAGTCCTTACATTGCTTCCACTTAATTGTGCGAGGCTCCTCACTTTAATTTATCCTATCCGACCTCTCATGTTCAAATCTTATTCTTTTCCGATCCTGACGGTATTAGGTTGCGAGGCCTAGAGAGACTTTCATTTTCACGCCCTTCGTGGCCCTTCTTTTTCTTTGCCCGATACCTTCATTCGAAGTACTAGATCCCTTCCATTTTTCTATCTGATTAATGTTATATAGAGGATGATTGCCTAGTTGTACTTCCTCTTAAAACAATAATCATCACCACCTCCAACTTGGTTTACTGGTGGTAAAAACCAAGATTTCAAAAGATAGCTGGAGTCTCCGAGCAGAATTGCACTAGGGAAACACGATGATACTGTGTATCACTACCAACCCATGGAGTGCAATGTGAAGCTGCTGTTTTGAGGTTATACTTCATTCCTTGCTGTGGAACATTCTATTACCAGTCCTATCAACCAAATACTCAAATGTTCGGTAATCTAACCTTAATCTCTCATTGTATTCGTATGTTTGTTATGTACCAGTACAGGCTGTTTCTGGTCTAACATTTATTGAACGGTGAATACTTGCACTCATTCCACATCATTATTTGAATCAGAGTCGACCATTTCACTGATCTTCACGATTTTATGTTAAAATATTAAAATATCACCAACTTTAGTTTCACTAATAATATGGATTATGAGTCAAAATACACTCGCGGAAATAATCCCAATAATATAAGTAAATGTTATTAGTCATGTTGTCTATTAAACAATTTACTAATATTATTAGGAATACTTACTAATAATTTTGACTCATAAACTAATTACTAATATTATTAGTTAATATTATTGGTTTCTTCTTCTTCTTAATCTGTTTACCCTCCGGTTCGGTGTTTCCTTCGGACTCAGCGAGAGATCCCACCTCTACCGCCTCAAGGGCAGTGTCCTGGAGCTTCAGACTCTGGGTCGATGGTTACAACTGGGGAGAATGACCAGTACCAGTACCTCGCCCAGGCGGTCTCACCTGCTATGCTGAACAGGGGCCTGGTGTAGGGACGGGAAGATTGGAAGGGATAGGCAAGGAAGGGGGAAGGAAGCGGCCGTGGCCTTAAATGGGAAACCACTGAAAACCACTTCGAGGATGGCTGAGGTGGGAGTCGAACCCACCTCTACTCAGTTGATCTCCCGAGGCTGAGTGGACCCGGTTCCAGTCCTCGTATCGCCGGGAATCGAACCCGGGCCTCCGGGGGTGGCAGCTAATCACCCAGAGGCGGACATTATTGGTTTCTTACTAATAATATTAGTGAAAGATGTTTTATGAAACAGGGCCCTCAGGACACGTACAAGTAGCCGGTAGTCGCCACATTGGGACTAAGTTGGGCGTTACCCCACAGTATTTCCGTGTTGGATACGGGCTAGTTTCGGATTTAAAAATGGATTTAAGAATCAAAAATCTGTTAACATTTGTATATTACCTTTCATTACATGTAATTAATGGTTTTTCCATAACCTGCGAATTGTGAAATAATGCTAATTTATATATTGTGTCGTCCGCCTCTGTGGTATAGTGGTTAGCGTGATTAGCTGCCACCCCCGGAGGCCCGGGTTCGTTTCCCGACTCTGCCACGAAATTTGAAATGGTATGAGGGCTGGAACGGGGTCCACTCAGCCTCGGGAGGTCAACTGAGTAGAGGTGGGCTCGATTCCCACCTCATCCATCCTGGAAGTGGTTTTCCGTGGTTTCCCACTTCTCCTCCAGGCGAATGCCGGGATGGTACCTAACTTAAGGCCACGGCCGCTTCCTTCCCTCTTCCTTGCCTATCCCTTCCAGTCATCCCATCCCTCCACAAGGCCCCTGTTCAGCATAGCAGGTGAGGCCGCCTGGGCGAGGTACTGGTCATTCTCCCCAGTTGTATCCCCGACCAAGTGTCTGAAACTCCAGGACACTGCCCTTGAGGCGGTAGAGGTGGGATCCCTCGCTGAGTCCGAGGGAGAAGCCGAACCTGGAGGGTAAACAGATGATGATGATGATGAACTCAGTTCATAAGTTTTGAGCAGTTGCGTTTGCTTTAAGAACAGACTACATGACAAAATCATCATCAATTGTTCAGCCAGTAGGCCTAATTTAGGACACCCAACCATGGATAAAATAATAATATATAATAATATATATAATAATAATATAATGATCAAAGAAGTGTGAACGGTTAAAATTAAATAATTACATATAGGCTAAGGCCTAACACAACATCAGGCCTGTTATAATAAATATTAAAGCCAGCAAATTAGGCTACATTTCTAGTAACAGAAATAAACGCGTATATTAGAGAACTGCCTTCGTAGTGTAACGGTTTATGTAATTAACTGCCGTCCTCGGGGTTCGGGTTCGATTCCAGGTACTGAGGGAAATTTAAGAATGATATGTGGTCGCAGTGGTACATTCAGCTCACATCTATTGCGGGTGTGCCCGAAAAAAAGAAAGGGCCGCACAGCCACGGAGATGACGACACAGATTTACTGTTATAATGTAATACATTTTATTACAATTCGCTTTACGTCGCACCGACACAGATAGGTTTTATGGCGACGATGGTAGAGGGAAGGAATCGACCGTGGCCTCAATTAAGGTACATCCCCAGCTTTTGCCTGGTGTGAAAAAGGGAATCCACGGAAAACCATCCTCACGGCAGCCGACAATGAGTTTCGAACACACAATCTCCCGAATGCAAACTGATAATTACGTGACCCAAGACCCCCAGACGCTTGCTCGGTGATATACATTTTATGAAATAATAATAATAATAATAATAATAATAATAATAATAATAATAATAATAATAATAATTTGAATCATTTTTGCAAATTTTCCTTATTTTTTCTTCCTTTTTTTAATCCGTTTGCGGTCCGGGGTTGGTTTTTCCCTCGGACTCAGCGAAGCATCTCACCTCTACCGCCTCAAAGTTAGTATCCTCGAGCGTGAGACTTGGTGTCGGGGATAAAACTGGTTAGGAGGACCAGTACCTCGCGCAGGCGGCCTCACTTGTATGCTGAACAGGGGCCTTGTCGGCGGATGGCAAGATTGGAAGGCGTAGACAAAGAAGAGGAAAGACGCGGCCGTGGTGTCAAGTTAGGTACCAACCCGTCATTTGCCTGGAGGAGAAGTGGAAAACCACGGAAAACAACTTCGAGGATGGTTGAGGCGGGAATCGAACACCCTTTTTACTCACTTGATCTCTCGAGGCTAAATGGACTCCGTTCCAGTCAACGTACCACTTATCAAATTTAATAACAGAGCCGGGAATTGATCCCGGATTTCCAGGGGTGGCAGCTAATCCCACTAACCACTACACCACACAAGTAAATATAATTAAAATTGGTGATTATTTATTTTTATCTAGCAAAGGTTATATACTAACCTCACACAGCTTCGAATGTCCTGTTGGCTGTCACTTCTGACGTCGGCAATTTTGAACCCATTTTGCCCTCCTGCTCATATCTTTCGGGAATCTAAATAACCTAGTCCCTTTATACGAATGACTTCTACAATTAAAAGCGACACAATAACCCACGACAACTTAACCTCACTGTGCTATATAACACACAGTGGAGGTCTTTGGTCCCAATATGGCCGCTGCCGCGAACAATTCCGGGAATGTGACCAAACCTGTATACATAGACCTTGACAATCCGTATCTGTAACCGCGACTATACTGCAGATAATTGTTTGTTTGTCTGTCTGTTTGTTTGTTTGTTTGTTTGTTTGTTTGTTTGTTTGTTTGTTTGTTTGTTTGTTTGTTTGTCTTACCCTTGTCCCGTTTCTCTACGGGTCGGGTATGAGGCGAGATGAATATGTCGTGTCGGGTTTTTATGATCGAACATGCTTTAGAGCGATGAAATCGACACTCTTCACTTCAACGCCACACAGCAACAACACTCCCAATTGGATAGGTAGGTGCCTGGATAGGAGCTTAGGTAGGATATGTGGTGGCCGCACTGCCCGGAGCTGTGTTAATTGCTCTTTGAAATGCCTCTGTTGAAGTTAGGACTTATTGAGAATTCTAGTTTGAAGTACGAACTATTGTACTTGCCTTCTTCTTGTTGTTGAATACAAGAAGTGAATGAGCCTAAGTCTGTGAATGGGTCGTTTAATCTCTACAAACAGTTACAATATCATCCGGACACATTTAATGATTATTTACGAATGGCTACAAAAACGTACGATATTCTGCTTACTGAAATTCAAGACACACTGCAAACGCAGGACAACAACTATAGGAAATGCATATCACCCAAAGAACGACTCGTCGTCACTTTGATGTTGGTAAAAGACCAAGGTACATAATCTAATTTTCATTTAAAGAAAAAATGCGTGCAAGTCCAGTTAAAAGTGGATCAAAGCTACGTAAAAGGGACGTAAAGTACAGAAACAAGTTCTCGTTTCTACCTGGATAGAAGCTTGGAAAAAGAGCCCAGTTCGTTCCCTAGGATAGACGCTTAGCGACTACCCAGGGAGCTGTGCCAAGCCGAAGGCTCGGTGCGGCCACTTCCATTCGTTCTTGGGAGTTCGTTCGCTTGGATGGACCATCCTAGGGACTATCCGCCATCTGGGCGCTAGGCAAGGTACCACTGGTGCGGACGTAGCCTTAGTAAGTTAGCGTAATAGGAATAAACTGTCCCTCCCCAGAAACAATAAATACTATACCACATGGCCGTCGCAAGGCAAGGATGATCAGGGAGATTCTACGAACTGGGGCCCGTTATGTTATGAGAAGGGCGGCGTTTTGAAAATATGTTTAAGGATTAAGTGAACCTCACAACCGATATTTTCAAAACTCAAGTATATTCGTGATCAAAAAATTAAATCGCCACCAGGGGTTGGACATTTGAACATTTGTGTTTTCTCTCTCTCCTCTTCAAGGTCAAGTTGTCCGTGCTGTTAACAAAAATGGGTAGTGTTGCCATTTATTCTGAACCGGCGACAGGCCTGCTTATTGTCATTTTATTTCGTAACGCCACTAAGTAAATTGTACGTTCATTACATTTCCAAGTGATTACTTTTATACTGTATTCTCATATCACCCTAGAGACTGATGCTCTCTTATATTTTTTAAATGACTATAATTTTTAAAAATTCTCCTTTCATCTGAGCGTTGTTCTGGGGGAGTATTTTTCCCCCATCCTTCTCCCCCCCCCCCCCCGCCCACTGTAGATCCGCGCTTGATCAGTACCTAGGTCACTTTCCTGAAATAACTCCTCCACAACAAATGTAATTAAACGCTCTATATTCTGTCATAACATCATCTACGTACACACATAATCAGGAAAATAATATATCAATCGGTCCTACTTAAATTTCCAAAAATCCTGAGAATATCCCCCTAGTACGGATAATATTGTTTTACCAATCATGGAGGTTTATTAAATATAATTAGTTTTGAAATGTATGTGCATTCACGTATTTCAAAAGCCTGAATTTGGAAGAAAATGCATACAAGGCTGGTGCGCTCAGGGTTTCACAAACAGACCCGAAAAAGGTTTTATAATATAACTGGACAATTCATTGTTACAGCTCTTTCAGGGTCTGTTTATGAGTGGTAATAATAACAACATCCTCAGATAAATTGTAAGGGTAGTGGTTTCCGTTCAGAAGGCCACAGGTTCGATTCCCGACCATGTCGGGGATTTTACTGTTAAATCTTCAACGTTTTGCTTCAAGGATGACCTATTTTGATGACCTCCAACTCTTAGGCACTCACGAGACATATGTGCTTTTTTAGTTGGTGTTAGATTCTTGTAGAAGTCCTGATATACTGAAGGAATGAACTGTAGCAGAGACATGAAGTCATCAATTTTTGCAATTATCTTAAATGGGATGCTCTTATTACCTAAGGAATATTGCCCGGTTTTTGAATGCCACACATTACATCGTCCTTCAATTATACAGAGAAACACAGTTGATTTACCTGTTTTTTCCTGAAGAATTTGTTGCATGAGGGAAAGTATTGGATTTGTTTGATATTATTGGCATTCTGAGCATTAAGCATACTTTTACTTTGTTGGCTACACCTGAAATTTCAATATTTCACTTTGTTTCAGACAATTATTTTGTATGAGGGGCACTTACAGTATTACGTTTAGCAATTAAAAAATGCTAGGTTTCATGAAAACATGAATTGCCTAGTCTTTTCCTTGTACCCTTCATATACATTCTCGTTGCTCTTGGTATCTAAGAAACAAGATCCATCTGTACATGAGTCTAGTACGGTCGATATTGATGTATGGGTGTGACATGGGTAACTTCCAAAACTCTTGAAGGAAGAAATTTGTACATTTGTGAGGGAAGAGCTGAGGAATATTTACGATCCAACATAAAACGCAGAAGCTGGAAGACGGATAGGAAAACAGACAAAATTCTATGTCTTTGGGCGGCCGAATATTAGAAATACGATAGGAGAGAAAGTCTTGAGTGATCACGGTAGGTCCGAAGACCAGAGGGAATTCTCCCAAACCGCGTGCTCTTCTGAAAAAAAAAAAAGACACATGTGCTCTCAGTATAACAAGAGTGCCTCAGTTAAGGAAATTGCAAAGTTGATGACATGATGTCCCTGCCGCAGTCCATTCCTTCAGTATATCATGACTTCTACAAGAGTCTAGTACCAAATAAGAGCACATGTGTCTGAAAAAAAGACCAAGAGGACGTCCAAGGACGAGGCGTAAGAATCGTGTAATGGCGATATTGCAAAAGGCAAAAGGCCGATGAAGAAGGGCCAACACCTGATACCTATGCTTGCGATTGTGACTGTCAATGCCTGTAAACGTTTTCTTCTCCTATGTGCCTCATCGTTCTGTTTAGGATAATAAATTACGATGATGATGACGATGATGGACTTTGGGGTGACTATTTAGAGGTCGGTCGTAAATTAAAGGAAGGCAACCACTGCCGCAGCGAGGTAGTTTTATTTGTTGAGATTTATTCATACTCATGTCAGTTCATAGTAAATTATAGTTACTTCGTAGATCCAGATGATTTTTAATATAAACACCATAAGATCAAAAACTACTTTGCCGTGTTTCGTAGACATTTCACTCAGTTCAGTTCTCTTCACTCTGTAACGCATCGGCATATTTTTGCTTCACTTATGGGACATTATTATTATTAAATGAAAAGCGCACAATGTGCAAAAACAGTTTTTGTACAGATGGTCAACTATGCTAATGCCATTCTTATTATTGAGGTTGTCCTCATTTTGCAGTTTTGTGCATGGTATCTTTCACAATGATCGTTGCACAGGTTACATATACAGTCTTCGTTCGGCTGGTGGAAGTTTTTGGTTTGGCAGAATCTGTGGTGAAATCCATGAGTGGCGTAACGTGTAATTACGTGCCGTAGCTCGTAATTTGCTTGCTTCCATTCTTCCGTCATTATAGCGTCCGTGGAATAGAAGACGGACCAAATAGCATTCCTTTTCTCGTTTAAATTTTGGCGCGCATTCTCGTAGGGCTTGGTGTTTGGTAGACAAAACTGTGTTTTGATATCGTCAATGAAATAGTCCTCCTTGATTAGAACATACGTTAACCTTGAAGGGGCTGACTTCCCAATGCCTAGTATTCTCTTGAGATATCGGGCCTTGACTTTTTCTATTGTCATCAGGTCGCTGAGTGTGAGTTTTTCCCAGGTGATGCTAATCCCATAGGTTGCTATTGGTGATATGGCTGTCCTGAACAGTAGCATTGCTGTACCCAATGATATTTGTTGAGGTTGTTGAATGTTGTAGATGGCTTTTATTGCTGCGGCTGCTCTTTCTTTGACGTGGATATTGTAGGATGTTAGAGTAGTTTGGAGGGTGATTCCAAGGTACTTGAATTTCGGCACTACTTCCAGGGGTTTGTTGTGCATGGTTATTGTATTTTTAGGTACATGTTTTCCTCCTTTCCTAAAGGTCATTTGTTTAGTTTTGTTGTGGTTTATTTGCAAACCGTTTCTTTCTGCCCATGATGTGAGCCTATTGAGGACCTATTGGAGCTCTTCTTTGGGACATTGGTAATGAGTTTTTCCCAATAAACGGTCAATCTGTTTTTTTGCCGGAAAACATTCTCTGAACCGTTAGGAAGGAAGTACCAGAAATTTCCTGATTCCCCCTTCCTTATAGGCTGGACAGCCATTTTTAAAAAGCGGTGCGCTATATTTCAAGCCTCATAAGCTGGTCCGGCACGCCCCCTCGACACTCCTCAAAGCATTACAAAGTATTCTTCCTTTTAAAAAGGTATTTTCTGTTTGAATTATGACTTTAGTGAATTTTACGTAAATACGCCTAGCTTGTGGTGCCACCTCTGGCATATTTTTTCAACTACATACGAGTCAAAACAATTTTTATAAAATAATTATAAAACTGGGTTTTTATTTATTCGATGTTATATGCTGCTGATTTTCACAATATTAGCCATTGTATTGGGGGTGATGCTGATTCCTCCCCGTGGTGCCCCTGGATAGGTACAGGTAACTGTGTTGCCAGTACTGAACTGAACGTCAGCTTTTAGTTGCCAGACAATCACTTGTGATCTCCTGGCTAATGGTACACAAAACGAACGATACTAGCTCTTTTCAGAGCCAATCTGCAAAGCCCTTGGGAACTGTTCTGAGAGTCCTTCAAATCAACATCGAAGGAATCAGTAGATCTAAAAGTGACTACCTTTCCAAACTGGCATTGGAAAATAATGTTGATGTAATATGCATTCAGGAAACTCATGCCTCTGATCCATCTCAGCTTCGTTCAAGAGGAATCATTCCTGGATACAAGTTATTGGGATCTACTGATCATCAGTCTTATGGAACTGCAAGCTTTGTTCGAAATTCCATCGCCTGCTCTTATTTAGTCTCAGCTAATTCTGATGCAGGCATTTTCAACATCACTACAAAAGTTAATGATGTATCAATCATAAATATTTATAAGCCTCCAGGAATTCAGTGGCCTAACAGTGTTCTTCAAACAATATCTCACCCATCTATGTATGTGGGGGATTTCCATAGTCATCATACTCTGTGGGGTTATAGATATAGTGACCAGTGTGGAGAAAAACGTATAGAGTGGGCAGAGCTTTGTAACATGCAAGTGATTTTCAATCCAAAAGACAAACGTACATTCAAGTCAGGAAGATGGGACTCAGAAACCAATCCTGACTTGTGCTTTGCTTCATGTGACCGTCAGGGATCCAGCTTACCTGTGTTTCGTAAAGTTCTTACGCACTTTCCACATAGTCAACATCGACCTGTCCTTCTGGAAATTGGAATGCAGATTCCTATTATATGATCTTCTCCACTCCCCCGTTGGAACTTTAGTAACGCTAGTTGGGAGAGCTATTCAGCTGATCTTGATAGTACCATACGATGGATTCCACCTGAGGTTAGTAACTATTCTAGGTTTGTGAAAGCTACTCTAACATGCGCTAAAAGACATATTCCCCGCGGAGTGAGAAAGGACTTTATTCCAGGGTGGGATGAGGATTGTGAAGTACTTTATGAGGATTTCCAGGAGAGAGGTAAAAAGGGTGTAGCTGACGAGCTCCTTCATAAACTAGATGAAGCTAGACGAAGCAGATGGAAGGAAACCATAGATACACTGGACTTCAGACACTCAAGTTGAAATGCTTGGAGCCTTCTAAAGAAGCTGGGAAGAATACCTCACAGTCCCCAGCTGAAACCAGAGGTTTTACCTAATCATATTGCCAGTCGCATTGCCAGTTTGTCCAAACCCAAACCAGACAAATTACACAAAAGGTTTATAAAAAACGAACTGTTTCGTTTGAGAAAGCAGTTATCTACTTCTTCCAACATTTCTGCTCCTTTTACTGAGCAAGAGCTTTTGCTTGCCCTAAATGAATTGAAAAATGGAAAATCCCCGGGTTTTGATGGTATACACCCAGAATTTTTGAAGCACTGTGGAAAAATGTAAGGAACTGGCTAGTGCAGTTTTTCTCAAACATACCCCGAACAAGTCAACTCCCTTCTGAGTTTAAACGAACTAAGATACTAGCTATCTTAAAACCTGGTAAACGTACGGATTCTGTCGAAAGCTATAGACCAATTGCCTTAATGAGTGACTGCTTTAAGCTCTTAGAACGGCTTATCTACAATAGAATAAGTCCTCTAATTTTTAAGATAATTCCAATCGAACAGGCTGGTTTTATTCCTCAACGTAGTTGTGAAGACCAGGTGCTTGCACTGACAACACATATTGAGACAGGTTTTGAAAAGCAATTAAAGAGTGGAGCAGTGTTTATTGATCTAACAGCTGCATATGATACAGTGTGGAGAGAAGGTATTGTGTATAAGTTCTTTAAACTGACGAAATGTAGTCAAATGTCGCGTCTGATTAACAATATGCTCTCAAACAGAATTATCCAGGTAGTCATGCATACAAATCACAGCAAAATAAAGGTACCTAACAATGGTTTACCTCAAGGATCTGTTCTCTCTCCATTACTGTTTAACCTGTATATTGCAGACATACCTGTCACGAGCTCTCGTCAGTTTGCTTATGCCGACGATCTGGCAATAATTAGTCAGCGTGTGGATGCTAGTGTGATAGAGAGAACTTTAAAATGTAGACCTGGATGTTTTGTGCACATACTTCAAAACGTGGTGCTTGAAACCAAGCCCTAGTAAAACGGAAATCTGCTTCTTCCATTTAAATAACCGGCAAGCGAATATCACCTTGAAAGTGTCACTTAATGGAAGTGTTCTCCCTCACAATGCCAATCCCAAATATCTTGGAGTTGCTCTCGACCGAACGCTGTCATACAGGAAACATCTAACCAACCTAGCAGCCAAATTAAGGTCACGCAACAACATCATTCACAAACTTGCTGGCTCCACATGGGGAGCCTCTGCATCTACTTTGCGTACTTCAGCTATGGCGCTGGTGCTTTCCACAGCTGAGTACTGTTCTTCCGTATGGATCAACAGCTCTCAGTGTAACAGCAGAATGGAGACAGCGATGGGAACAATGTCCACCCACTAACGCCTTTCTGATTGAAGACCCAACGAAGAAAGTGCCAGGTTTCGATCTTCCTCGACATGAGTGGTCAAAACTCAACCGTTTCAGAACAGGCCACGGCAGGTGCCGATATATGATGAAAAAGTGGGGATATTGTGAAAGTGCTGCGTGTGAGTGTGGTGCTGAGAAGCAGACATTGCTTCATGTTGTTGAGAGCTGTCCACTGTCAGCATTTAAGGACGGTTTACGGACTCTGCATGAATTGACACCAAGTGCAGTGGACTGGTTGTCGAAGCTGGACATTCTAGTTTAATTACCTCTATATTTTAATGTGTATGTTAATTGTATATTTTTACAGATTATGCTTGTAAATGCCATACGCTAATAATAATAATAACAGCTCTCATGCTAAAAAGGTGGACACGGTCCTGAATGAAACAATGCGTGTCATAAGTGGCACAGTAAAATATACTCCTCTTTTCTGGTTGCCAGTGCTCAGCCACATAGAACCTCCTAGAATTAGAAGATTGAACAACTTGTTTAGAGAATACAACAAGATATTAACCAATCCTGATCTCCCCATCCATGAAGATGCTAACGTCAGATTCAGCCACCTCAAATCAAGATCTCCTCCTATTCAAACAGCACAGGAACTTGTTAGGAGGGATTTCGATCCAAAAACAGATTGGCAACAAGAGTGGAACAGCGTAGCTCCGACTCAATGGCGGACATTGTTCAATTATAAGAATCTTCCAGCTGGCTTTGATTTGCCCCGCAAGACATGGGTAGCCCTCAACAGAGTGCGTACTAACCACGGGAGATGTGGTTCAATGATGTTTAAATGCGGTATGAGATCCTCCCCAGCCTGTGACTGTGGTGCAGTTAACCAGACTATCGACCATATTGTCACCGAATGCATTGGAAGGGCATTCGCTGGATCTAGCCAGGACTTTGTGGTGGCTTCTGCTGAGGCCATACAATGGCTAGAGAATTTAGATCTAACTCTATGAGCCCTTTTGCTTGCATGATTGTTTTCAATGTTATGTGTATATCTTATAATTATGTGTATAATAGTTTGTGCTTACTGTTCATGTATATTTAATCTTTGTATTGTTTTGTGTACGTTACCATACGCTAATAATAATAATAGCCATTGTATTTTAGTGTCCAAAATAATCCCATAAACTATTACATTACGATAATCCTGCGTATTTATTAAATCCTTTAGAGTTGACAGTACCATGTGCTTCCTGTCTGAAGTTTGTTTGTGGATTTGTTTGAAAACAAAGTAGTGTTCAGCCGTACTAATTTCCATTTCTTGGTTAAACGAACATGGGTATATCAAGTTCACGACGGTATCCCTCTAAAGGAAGATCTAATAAGAGGAAAAAACAACTTGAGGCAGCTCGTGAAGGCCTGAATAAGAAAAGGGAGTTTAAAAATCAGGTAGGCCAAACTATTGCACAGTCTACTACTGATTTAGAACCTAGTTGTAGCAATGCTACTGTTGAACAATCTACCACTAATTTACAGCTTAGTGGTAATAATGCTGCTTTGCATAACACATCTAATGACAATCAATCAAATCAAACTAGATCTGAGCAGAAATTATCTGCAGTTTCACCTGTGCTACTAGGCCAGTGTGATTCGAGCTACATGCTAATACATAGTGGCACTTTTCAGGATTTATTAAAAAATTTGAAATGTCCTAAATGTGACCATGCTAGTCTAAATGTTGTGGTAAAAGATCAGCTTGGTTTGGCAAACAAGCTGCATGTACTATGTAATGCATGCAAGCATTGTACCAACAAGGTGTATACCAGTCCTAGGGCCAAAGTACAGTGTAAATCTGAAAGGCCTCCCTTTTATGTAAATAGAAAAAGTGTAGAGGCTTTTCTAAGTATGGGGTTTAGGCCATAGATATATGGAGAGTTTCTCCATATGCATTGATATGCACTGTATGAACTCCAAGACATTTACCAGCCATATGAATGGCCTAGCCACAGAGGACACAGATGCAAAGATGAAAATGCTTAGGCAGTCTCAAGCCCTTGACGCTGCTGACTTCAGTCTGTTCAGTTGTCTGACAGAATGTTATTAAGAATTTTGCCTTTCTACCAGAGACTAGCAAGAAATGAATTGTTAGCTCGCTGTGTCAGGGGAGGGACACAAAATTCCAATGAGAGTGTGCATTCTCTCATTTCGAAAAAATGTAAAAAGAAACTTTTATTTCTAAAAAAAGGCTGGACTTGGGAGCATTAACTGGCGTTTCTGAGTTTAATATGGGATGCTCTGCCACCCATGAACTGAAATATTTGCTAATAAGGGAAGAATATCCTCTACAATATGCCAGCGTCTTGATATTACCAGTGTAAACGAAAGCAGGTCACGGGATAAACGAAGGAAAGGGGCACCACGTGGCATGAAATCAAAGAAATTGCAATAGAAAGCTGCTATTAAGAAACAGGAAGGAAGGGGAAACTTAAAAATCAGGAGCATTCTGAACCTTCAGGTAGGCCATAGAGGTTTACTGTACCATGTCAATACAAACCAAAAAAGAAGTTTTCTCAAAACTACTTTTTTTAATATTTAAAATGTTCCACACGCATCACATCTGGAGTGGATGAAATGTTTCATTTATGTTCAAAAATAGACAGTGAACAAAGTTACAGAGCAAAAAATCAGGTTTCCTTATTCTGAATCAAGAAAAAAAAATTGTAGGTAAAAAGCCATAGAATTTTTAAAAAATATAATGTGTAATATTAAATCTCTGAAGTTACTTGAGATATATTTCTGTAAAGTTCTTAAGCCCGTTTGAGGGTATGTAATATCAAAATACAAAATTTTTAATTGCAATGCTAATACGTGTGGAAGATTTTGATTAATTCATGATTAGCAAAAATAATTTAAGAATAATGCATACATTTAACAAATTAATTGAAACATTACAATGAAATCTTGTATACATGTTAGTTTCTACGTTTAAAGTCAGCTGTCGAAATTTCAGGAAGTTCGGTTCAGAAATATGGAAGTTTGAAAACTTTACACATATCAAACACCAAATTTTTCACACTGAAGTTCTCTTCCCCCCCTAGTCAGTTTATAACGTAAAAGTCTCACCAAAAATGTTTCTCCGTGCGAACATTCCATATGTGTTTCACCCAATGATTTATTAATAACGAGTTATATGTACATTTAATTCTTTGACTTTCGAAATTGCTGCTGCTGTCCACAATTAGTTGTATCCCGTCTGGAATAGGTTAAACATCCGCAAACTGTTAAGTTGTCCAAGACGTGGTCTATCTCCTTGAAACTACTGAACCTTCTTCCTGCAATGTTTCTCTTTGAATTTCCTGCATCAGATTCAGCAAACGTGTCGTCATCTTCATGTTGCTTGATACGACATGGTAGAATGTGGAATGTTTCTTCCTTACTTTGCACTGGGATCTGTTAAGCCAGCACACCACTACGTTGTACTTTCTCTGTATACTGTGCAGTGCAGGGTGGATAAATGTGTACGGTAGCGAGTTAGGCTTCGATCACATTGGAGGCACGCTTGTGCAAGTATTTTGGTGGCGCGCGCGTGCGGAAGCGTGCACATATAAACAAAATCTGCAGGAGAGTGACAGAAACAAGTGGTGATTTTTCCGTCGCCGCTCACACTGCCCGCCACAAGCAACTGCACGCTTGCGCAAGCTTGCTCCGACCCAACTTCGAAACAAAAATATTTCTTTTGTAGTTGCAAGCGTGCGTGATCTCAGTTGATTTCTGACCATCGAAGCAGTGACAGTGTAGTGTTTTGGAGCTCTTCAGGTGATACACACTTTCGGAAATTAGATTGCCTCCTTATTCTAGGTGTAATTTTGTCCAGTATATAGTAGAAGGAGTCTGGTATCATCCTGAAGTATTCCAAAAACTTATCAGGCTGTCTAAGCAAATCGTTGAATATTCGTGCATACTCTTCATCTTCCTCCCTCTCCAAACACCAAACAATACTCGTTCACCAACTCTTCCCTGATTTCCTGTTCATCCAAAAATAAAAACTTTAAAACACCATGTTTCAAAACAATGTTCTCATCGTCTGACATCTCCATTTCGACTGACCTGTTCATAATAATTAACTTGCACCTGCTTGCATTTAGTGTGAGCACATTGCTGTTCACGCCAGCTTGCGCACGCGCGCGCCACCAAATTACTTGCACAAGCGTGCCTCCAATGTGATCGAAGCCTTATGCTGCAATTTTACGAGTCTCCTCTGTGCGCATGTGTGCCGAATTAGTGCACGGATGTGTGTGCACTCAAAGTACTCTGCAAAACCGTTCACACCATCTCGTATCTCATCGTGTGTGGCGCCCAAAACACCTCCAGTCTTTCGGATTGATGAACATGGTGAATGGCTGAAATAAATTGGTGTGAAAATCCCGGGGTGAAGATTCCAGGGAGAAGGTGACTTCTTTAAAATTATTCCCAGGTTGGAAAGGATGGGATGAAACGTCCGAGAACCACTCCAGTTTCGATAAAGTAAAATTACGGGCACTACATTCGTCCCGCTGTGTCAGTTGTTTGAAGCTGTGTCTGTTCCCGTGGCAACATTTTAATCAGAAAGTCTGTTTCTGGCCTCAGAAATACTCCTAGCCCTACTTTCTGAAGATCTTCGTAAGAGACAACAGGCAGCACCCGGTACTTCCTCAACACTGTTGCCAACACAATAGGCATGACCATCTCGGCGTATTTGAAACCAACACATATTCTAGGTCCAGCTCCAAACGGCATGTAGCTGTATGGATGTCGATCAGTCGATCGTTCAGGCAGGAACCGATCTGGGTCAAATCGTTCAGGATCTGGAAAGTAGCGAGGATCTCGGTGGATGAAGTAGTTAACTACCCAGCATGAACAACCCGCGGGGAGCGTGCAGGTCTTGAGTTCGATTTCTTCGTCGACGTCTCGAGGCAATACCGCCACTACGGGAAATAAACGCATGGTTTCCTGAAACAGTAACAAAAAGAGGCATAAATACCCCATTTATTTCTTCTGTGTCTTAACGATTTGTATTCTGATGGTACTCTGAAGTACCGTCACAAATATAGCTCTATATAAAACCATAGAATGTTAGAACAGTACGTTGAATTCTGACGGTACTTTGAAGTAACCTAGTGAAGATACTGGAAATATTTAGCTAGCGTGATTCATGTATATGACACTCCTGACTTCTCATGTGCGACCCAAACATGCATCTGTTTCCCAGGCATATAAGATTTAGTTCGTTTCGTCCAAAACTTCAGAAATCACATTAATATGCTTACACGTGTAGTCCACAACCTTCCTAGAATATATCATAGAAAACTTTCAACTGCTTTGCAACATTCATCAGACGAAAGGAATGTTATTGTTACTGCGCATATCGCATTAACAATTATAACTAAGTAATTATATCATTTATTTGTGTTTTTAAATTTACAGTATTGTAGTATTTTATTTATAGTATGCATTTGTTGATGAAATTGTGTATAGAGTGCAGCACCTCGCTGGCGGGGCGGTTTTTCTGGCGCCAGGAACTGGCGGGAGACAGCAGGAGAAGCGCGAGTAACATGTGGAGACAATAATCTCATGAAATTATGTCATGTAAAACAGTGCTAACATTTTTAAGTTCAGCCAAACCATTGGCACAAGTTTACTTACGTCTTTTCAAGAGTAAATAATATATCTAGCGTTTTTAGTTTCAGTGCCTACCTCATGCGTGTATTATTATTATTATTATTATAGGATCGATAGGCTCGATAAAATCTCCAGATATGCTCGAAACCGTGTTTTATATGCTCGAAAAACCCATTATATGCTCCATAGATATGCTCGAAAACCCATTATATGCTCCATAGATATGCTCGAAAAAACCATTATATGCTCCATAGATATGCTCGAAAACCCATTATATGCGGTAAAATATGCAGAATATGCTCGAAAAACACCGTTAAAAACTATAGAAAGGAAAGTGAAACGAAAAACCAATAACATGTCTTTATACACGAACTTTATTTTCTAATTGTATGTATGATACACTGCGATATACTCGCATTCAAGTTTCAAGTATTTATATATGAGAAGTTTTCGTATAAAATTTACAGTTTAAAAGATCATATACAAAATGTTCACAATTAGGCGAGTCAATGAAGTAGATCTGCATTAGCCTGTACAACAAGAATTTTTTTTCTATGTTTTCAGTTTTGAATGATTTTCTTAAATCAGTCAGTAAAGTTTCAATGATGAGAACGATCTTTCGACGTCAACTGACACGAGAGGTAAATACTTGAATGATGCTGCTTCTTGTGCAGAGTAGTTCGGAAAATTCTCTGACGATGCAGACTCGCCACGCAGCATCCTCTCCAAGTTCAACGCTGCACTCCAACCGGGATTTCTAGCCAGCACGAACTCCAACTTTTGTTTCGCGGTTTTCCCAGTCTCTCCAGGCTACGAGTCGGCTTCTTGGATGACTCCTTGTATTGTAGCGGCCACTTCAACCAACTCCATCCCTCGCGATTCCAACTTTAGGATGGCCTCAGGAATGTCGCTCATGTAGGCTTTTATGACAGTCAAGGATGGCATCAAGCCCTTCATTTTAAAAGCAGCCTTAGCTTTCGCGATGTACTTGCTGTCTACCTAATCAAACGCATTGATCACCTGGAAAAAATATAATTGAAAAACATTAGCCGAGGAGAATAACTAAGAAAATTACAAAATTAGGCGCCGTATGATGGAGTAAACATAAAAGGTATGAAAAGAGTGATAGAGAAAACCTCGAAAATGAGAAGATTTTAAATATTTCAAATAGTCTTTCCTCTTCAGTTGCCCTATGATTTTCAGCGTAATACAAGGCAGCCAAGATCCAAGTTCCCCATCGCGTCAATATGAGCTTGGGAGGTAAAGGGAGCTCTGGATGCATCGTCTTGAAGGCACGGACGCGAGAAAGAGCCTTGTTGAAAATTTTCTTCACCGAAGAAATGACGCTGTTGACGATGGACGATTTTTCTCGCAGCTCCTCAGCAATTCTGTGCATTGGATGGCCAACACAAGTAACATGTATCACCTTCGGGTAGAGAAGATTGAGGCTCTTCCCAGCCACAATCATGTAGGGAGCAGCGTCAGTCACCAATGCGAGTACTTTGTTTACCTCCTCTCTGAAAAGGCTGGCCAAAGCAAGCCTGAAACAGGAATGCATAAAATGAAGGGTGACCGTTCAGTTAATGGGATTCTGACATGTCGTACGACTGTAAGAGATATTTAACTATCAGAACTATCAGAGTCTTCACTGAACATACGTAGGATGCATTGAAATTATAGCCAGACTACTTATTCTTCTTTGGCAAAACGCTCAAAAAATAAATTAACAAAAATATACCTACGCAGAGCTGCCTGCACTGTTCGCACAATGGTGCCATGGTTTCTCACATCCAGCTCCCTGCACAGAATTAGGTGGCCCTTCCCCGGTTCACCGGGACTGAGTTTTCCAACAATAACGTTGGCCATGTATCTTCCACAACTGTCTGTGGTCTTGTCGATAGATAACCAAATTGGGTGGCTCCCGATGTCGTCCCTGATTGCGTGTAGAACTTGGTGAAAAAAGTACAAAAAGTACCTGAATGAATATTCTTCATGGAATGAAGGTATTATCGAGAGATTACCTTCATTACGACAGAGCCAGATTCATCCATGTTAAAATTACTTCTAAAAACGACAATGTGGAATACGGCAAACGTGCATGAATTCATACCTTTTCATACTCTGAAGAAACGTAATTTTTACGTAGGGTCGACTCATGAGGCAATTCTCTTCCTGCAAAGTCCTTGAAGAGAGCTCTAATCTTAGCATGTTCAACCTTGTAGAGGGGTATGCTGGCGCTTAAGAACGCCCTACAAACTCTGGAAGAGAACTCGTCCGAGTGTTGATGCTGATTGAACAAAGGTTGTATCAGCGCTTGTTTCTTCGATTTCCTTTTTTAAATTCTTTGGCTTTTGCTGAGTGCCCACTTCTGACTTTATGTTGGGAAAATTGAAAACCCTTCGAAATATTGATCTGAAAATAAATAGGCAGGTACACATTAAGTGAGAAAAAATACATTGAATGAACAAAAATAAAGCAATGTGGACTATGAAATAATTTTCAAATATTGCAGTAGAAATACGAGCACCCTCTCAACGATCCCATTAAAAACCAGCAAATCCAAATGTCAATTTCCACCTCGGAAATCTAAAATCTGAGGATCTAACGGGTCTACACTCCGAATTCTTAGACTTCTCTCTACTTACCTAGTAGGTAGGCACCGTATGCTGCGCATAGGGCTTACTTAAAATTTCAACTGTTTGACCAGTAATATCTTTAAAAACGTAGATGTGAAAATGTCAATAATAACTTACCTCTTTTTCGCAGATTTTGCAGAAAAGAATTTCCCCGTGAGTAGAAAACGAGTCAAGGTCTTCCCTTGCACATCGTCGGAGTAAAACACTCAGAGATTCCTTAACTTTAGGCATAGCGTACTTAGAAATCACAAGAACTCGATAGGTACGTACGGATACGAATTCGAACTGAGAACTGAGAGTATAATGCAGAAACTTCACTTGACCGGGTCGGATCTTCCACCACTTCGTGGGAAAATCCACCTAAACAATACTGGTTCCCAAAATAGGCACACCACTAAAATACCTCACATTTCAAAGTGAAAGGATGCTTGGGGCTTCCAGAGCTTATCTGTCGAGTCGCACTCTAATCCGGCAGAGGCCAATTAGGGTGTGTCAATGACCTCACTAAAGGTCAAAAATCTGCGGTTCTATTATTCGCACCAGATAGGCTTTTCAATAATTATTTCTGTTTTCGAACCTTAAGGATGGTCAAGCCCCGAGGGTAAATTCGAAGAAAAACAAACTATTTAGACGAAAACCACAAGAATATGCATGTATATGCTTCTATTCTGAAAACCGCTGTTTTATGCATTAGGTAAGATAAGGTAAGGGTTATTCTGCCCGAAGGGAGGTCCGAACCTCCGCAGAGGTGTTCCTGAGCCGGAGTTTACGTGCGGTAGGGTGGCCAGTTCCTTTCCGCTCCTCCATTCCCTTACCCCCACCAACAGCTCGTGGCAACCCATCCAACTCCTGACCACGCCCAATGTTGCTTAACTTCGGAGATCTCACGGGATCCGGTGTTTCAACACGGCTACGGCCGTTGGCTTGTGCATTTATATGCTCGATAAATTTAAATTCTGTTGGTCCCAGAGAGATGAAAATACCACCGAAAGGCTTCTTTCAATGTGTACTATTCAGGAAAAAATATGCTAATATGCTCGAATCCGAGCCCTAATTATTATTATTATTATTATTATTATTATTATTATTATTATTATTATTATTATTATTATTATTATTATTATTATTATTATTATTATTATTTATTTATTTATTTATTTACCACTAATTGTAGGTACAATTTATGGATGGTGAATGGAGAAAGGGCATAGCCCCACATACACGAAAGTGCCTCCATCACCACTTAAAATTACAATATCACGGCTCCCAGTAGAGATCTACGGATGAATCCCAGGACTCTGTATGCTTTGCACCTTATTTCCTCTACATGCTTGTTCCATTTTAAATTGCAGCAAATGTGGATGCCAAGCAATTTTATTGAGGTGCAGGGCATCAGGTTTTTACCACATAGTGCAATGTGATGTTGTGGTGAATGTATATGTATTGGCAGTACATACAGTAATGGTGTGTTTTAGTTCACGTATAACAGAATAAATCAGTTACTTGTGTGCTCTTTATTCTTTACAGAACGTTATTTTCTTAATAACATTTAAGTGGTCCTCCAAGGTGTACTTTATTATGTGGTTATTATATGCGACCACCAGAGGTAAGGTTAGATCATGAACATACAATAGTTTCATCTCGGTCAAACAGTTATAGTCGCCAATGAGCCAAACCGCAGTGAAATTAAGAGGCCAAAAGCGACACCGAGAAACAACGACATTGAAAGAACATTGATGGAACTCAACATAGAAAAATGTAAAAGAACCACAGAGATCTTCAAAGCATAGAGAATGATAGGTGAGGAGCTCATAAACGAACCGATTGTTACCATAACAAATCTCTTTCAAGAGAACGCCCTCTGAACCAAGAAAATGAAATAAAAGCTCTAAGCAGGTTCGACATTAAATGCTAAATAAGATAAAAGAATCTCTCGTACCATTATACACGTAGAAAGCGAACGGATACAACTAGGGATACAACCAGAGGCTAAGATCGAAGAAGAGCAGCCAACATAGAGCTAGACTAGTAGTATAACATTTTTGAAAGCGAGGGAAAAATGAATTCAATGGCCAGTTTAACTCTCCAGCTACGCTCGTAATCCTGAATATCGAAGGTTCCGCTTGTGGAACTACATTCGTATCAGGCATCGTTTACGTTGCTTACGTCTTCAGCCGTATGCCGATACATTCAAATACCTCACCAACTGACCGATTTCAGCCTGAGAAATATATAAAAACGTGACTGCAAACCCACGGTACTGCAACATACACTAAAATGTCAAGAGTGTGTTCCACTGAAAAGTGTGATCACAAATCAAAAGAGGCAGCTGGGATTGTTTATTAATAAATAACTGGAAGGAGGTACAGTAGAAAACTACTGTGTAAGCAAATTAAGTTTTTCAATGTAGTGCATTATAGGCCCCTAATATGTTACTAGCTTTACGCCCCACTATCTACTTTTACGATTTTTGGAGACCTACTTGGCCCTAGGCCGTTAATGCAAGGGCTAATCCCAACTAAAGAGGTGACTTATAGAAGGAAACAATTTACATTACGCTAAGGAAGAAAGGTTATGAAAATAAGTTCACCTCAATGCAATATGAGTGGGAGCTCGAGAGGGTTAAGCACTCTCTATCCCAATATGTAGTTAAACAGAAAGAATTGACACCGAGTGTCTTTACATTATTAAAGGAAAGTTATATGGAAAAAGCTTCGGACCTGCCCCGAGAGTTAAACTGCTGAGCTAGCAAGAAAAGAAGTTATTAAAAGGCCATTACCTTGTGGATGAACTGCTGCCCGAAGAAAGAGGCGCTTCCCGCCCCCTGCTACGTACTTTACACACTGGCAGATGTTACAGAAGTGGCCCGGAGACCCGAAAATCAGCAGTTTATATACTCTCGCAGAAAGTTCGAGGCGTTTCAGGAATGAGAACACCCTCCCACAAAATCTTTATTGGCTAGGGTTAAGCAAGATATTCAAGTTGGAGAAGATACACCTGATTGGTCATAAATTAATTAAAGAAATTCGGGATTGGCTAAATTCAAAACAAGGGGAAAGAAAGGGTTATACAGCCAACTTAAACAATAACAGAAAGAAATTTAACAAGGAACAAACTTTTGAAATAAAAATTTCTCCAAAAAAACAGTTCTTTCACTTCGCACTAGGGTGCACCATTGTAGTTCTTCAGTAGTGTCCTCTAGAAGAGAAAGTTCACACTTCTTACTACAGGTAAAACAAAAATACATCGAAAACGACCCAGTTCAGAAACTTCAAAATTTCCAAGTAGTGACATCTTCTGAGAAACTTGAAAATTAATACAGTTGATAGAGTTCAGACTTCCTCCAGCAGAGGAGTTTCAACTGGCGCAAAGTTTGAATTAGCGGGGTGGAGGTGTACCGCCCGGTACAATTATTATTATTATTATTATTATTATTATTATTATTATTATTATTATTATTATTATTATTATTATTATTATCAACATCATCCTCTGAATCGTTTAACTTTACAACAGTGTTACGACTACACAGAAAAGTGAATTACAATACACAGAATAGAGTACGTTGTATAGTAAATAATGAATGCTACAGTAAATTAGTAACATCATTCAAATTGTCTCCATCCTTAAGAAATAACTACTAAATTAATATAACGATTGGGCTGTTGGATTAATAAATGTCACACACCGCACTCGCACTTGCTTTCGCAATTACAACACACTGACTAAAAAAGCAAGATTGTAACTTTCAAACAGCCCTCCAATGTGAAAATATAGTACCGTCCTCCGAAAACCACAATCCGCCGTTTCCACAGTGAGCTCCGAACCAAGACCATCTACAATAGTATCAGACCTTCATACAAAATCAACATGTCCGACGCATCGGTTGAATATAAACAAGCCTGTGATATATGACTATAACCTTCTGATTATCATATTCAATTGCTAAGTTGCCAAAAGCAACGTACAGATGTAAAAGTTTTATATTAAGTTAAAATAATAAAATAAGGAGATCCATCTGAAAATATAGATAATTTGCAACTAAATCGTTACACTAGACACATGTAAGCTAGAGGCCTGTTTGCAAGAAACATATTTGTGCACTAATGACACTGATGCGTCATCGGTATTAAACACTAATTGTATCACTAGAATTCTTCTAATCCTTTTTTAATGGATATGACATTGAAGAAATAAAAACCGACATCAACTGTACTTTCTGCCATACGCAATACATTTCATCATGTAAACATCATATCACACTATATTCCTAAATAACTATTTTCACGGATGAATACTTTACTTTGAGTAGTAGAACCAATGCTACCTAGAAATAGCCTATTCCTAGAAATGCTACTCATAATATGAGTAAAAGTCTGTGAGCTCCCATCCGGGAGATAGTGGGTTCGAACCCCACTGCGGCAGCCCTGAAGATGGTTTTAAGTGGTTTCCTATTTTCACACCAGGCAAATGCTGGGGATGTACCTTAATTAAGGCCACGGCCGCTTCCTTTCCATTCCTAGGCATTTTCTATCCCATCGTCACCATAAGACCTATCTGTATCGGTGCGACGTAAAACAAATAGAAAAAAAATCTATGAACTAGTATGGTCCAGGAGATAGGTAAGATAGGACTGCATTTTAAATAGCAGTCTTGAGGGAATATTTGATGCGTTTCAAAGAGTGGCAGTTTCAGTTCAATCAATCAATCAATCAATCAATCCATCAATCAATCAATCAATCAATCAATCAATCCATCAATCAATCAATCAATCAATGATCTGTATTTAGCGCTGTCGCCCAAGTGGCTTATTACATATCAATAGTTAATCTAATCTTTCCTTAAAGGATTTCAAAGAAGCTGAAAATTTATCGAACTGGTGTACCTGCTTATTGTATAAAGGGGCCTAGCATCTAAGATCATCGGCCCACTTCAGTGTAAACATAGTAGAAGACAACCTTGGTAAATTATTCCAGTTAAAATCCCTCTTCCTACAAATCAATACTTTTTTTTTAGAAATACTTTTATTTGAATGACTTTTCTATTACCGTACTCTTTTAAATATAATAGCCCACCCCGTTCAAGAAATGAATTAGAAATATAACCATGTCACGAAGTTCACTTCTCTCATAACAATGATTCTGGCAGTGAATCTCCTAACTGCTATACTGAATCTGTTTCACGCCGTGCGGTTAGGGGTGCGCGTCTGTGAGCTTGCATCCGGGAGATAGTAGGTTCGAACCCCACTGTCGGCAGCCTTGAAGATGGTTTTCCGTGGTTTCCCATTTTTACACCAGGCAAATGCTGGTGCTGTACCTTAATTAAGGCCACGGATGCTTCCTTCCCACTCCAAGCCCTTCTTTGTCCCATCGTCACCATAAAAGTGTAGGTGCGACGTAAAGCAACTAGCAAAAAAAAAAAAAAAAAAAATCTATTTCACTTCAGATAATCTTTGTCTCTCAACAGGAGAATCGATTTGAAGTTGTCTGGTGGCATTATGCGTTCTCCTATAAAGCACATTAACACTCAAATCACTGGCAACGTTAATACGTGCTAGTAACAGTATATCGGCTGATACATTGTCCTCTAATTTACCACAGACAATATAATCTTCACTTACATATAAAATAAATAGTTTTATCAAACTTTTCTTTCAAAAACTTCATAAATTGTAGTAAATTCGAAATTTACCTAACACGGAGTTCTGGCCTATTCCGGAAAAAGTTAGTTCATTAAGTACACGGAAAACATCCTGTCTGGTGGTGGTGGTGGTGGTGATTATTGTTTTCAGAGGAAGTACAACTAGGCAACCATTCTCTATATAACACTAATCAGAGGGGAAAAATGGAAGGGATCCGACACTTCGAAAAATGAAGATATCGGTCAAAGGAAGACAAGGGCCACGAAGGGCATGAAAATGAAAGACTCCCTAGCCGTCGCAAACCTAATAGCGTCGGGGTCGAAAAAGAACAAGAGTTGACCAAGAGAGGTCGGATAGGATAGATGAAAGTGAGGAGCCTGGCAAAAGTAAGTGGAAGTAATGCCAGGACTCAGCTAAGGGCCTCGTGGTCGCCAACCCACGCTCCAAACTTCAGAGCCTCTGGGGCCCCTTTTATTGGCTTCTTACGACAGCCAGGGGATACCGTGGGTGTTATTCTACCGCCCCCACCCACAGGGGAAAAACATCCTGTCTAATGACAAATTTATCCTCGTTTGTTTTAATGAATTCTTTGTAACTACGAAACCATAATGAAGCATTACGTACACTTGATTTGAATGCGAGTGCATTAGCTTTAATATTAATTACATCCAGGCAAACAATACGATCCCCGCGTCCTAATTATCATATTAGTTTTTGTTACCGTGTTTTTGCGGTAGGTAGAGGTGAAAGAAGGTGCGGGCTTGAACGGGTCTCGAACTACGGAATCAGAGTTAATGTAAAATTTAACAAGGTTATATTTTCTTTTCAAAATTAAGAAATAACAAGTACGGCAGGTACAGAGTAGCAAGGCAACAAAAGGTGCAATTACAGTATTTACAGTATTTGAGCTTCGAGCCCCGAATTCACACTTCTAGGGCAATTAGCCCAACTTTACTCCAAAATAAGTTTTACCAGAGGGGCAGAAAACCCCATTCATGTTCAAGAGCACTTGCTCCAAATTACACAGAAAAGCCTCCTCGAGGCATACAACACTTAATTTTCAAGAAAGAGCCACACGCTCTCAAACTTTAAGCCTCTCAAAGGCCACACCAAACTCCACCTTCAAGTTGTCCTCTCAGGACATAGACACAGGGGTAACATACCCAACCTACTGAGGTCTATTAAATGAAAAAGTGTAATTACATGACCTCTAAAATAACAATTTGAGAGGAGGCGATCTGCACTCCTAATGTATTTGTTTTAAAACCTAATTTGGCTCTAGGCCACTGATGCAAGGGCTAATCCCATACTACAGAGGTGACTTTAGAAAAGAACAATTTACATTACATTAAGGAAGAATCGGTTGTGAGAAATAAGTTCACCTCAAAGCAATATGAGTGGGAGCTCGAGAGGGTTAAGCACTCTCTATCCCGAAATGCAGTTTAAAGATAGAATAGATACCAAGGGTCTTTACATTTTAAGGAAGGTTACATTATGGAAAAACTTCGGACCCGCCCCGAGAGTTAAACTGCTGAGCTAGCAAAGAAAGAAGTTATTAATCGGCCATTACCTTGTTGTTGACCGCTGCCGAAGAAAGAGGCGCTTCCCGCCCCCTGCTATGTACTTTACACACAGGAAGATGGAACAGAAGTGGCCCCGGGACCCAAAAACCAGCAGTTTATATACTCTCGCGGAAAGTTCGAGGCGTTTCAGGGAAGAAAACACCCGCCCACAATCACTTTATTGGTTAGGGATAAGCAGCATATTCAAGTTGGGGGAAAATACATCAGATTGGTCAGAAATTAATTAAAGAAATTCGGGATTGACTAAATACAAAACAAGGGGAAAGAGAGGGGTATACAGCCAACTTAAACAATAACAGAAAGAAATTTAACAAGAAACAAACTTTTGAAATAAAAATTTCTCCAAAAAACAGTTCTTTCACATCGCACTAGGGTGCACCATTGTAGTTTTTCAGTAGTGTCCTCTAGAAGAGAAAGTTCACACTTCTTACTACCGGTAAAACGAAAATACATCAAAAGTGGCACAGTTCAAAAACTCCAAACTTTCCACGTAGTGACATCTTCTGAGAAACTTGAAAATTAATACCGTCAATAAAGTTCAGACTTCCTCCAGCAGAGGAGTTTCAACTGGTGCACATTTTAAATTAGCGGCGTGGAGGTGTACCGCCCGGTACAGACCTCCCCCCACCCCCCAAAAGTTCCTCCAAGGGGTAACACAGAAGAACATAAACTTTTGTTTGAAAATAAGGTTCAAGTTTTGATGTTGATATGGAGATTAATTGCAGAAGTATTTATAAGATTTTCTTAATTTGGTTTGATTCAGTTTCAAAATTTTTGTTGTAACTGGTGAAGTAAAGTCTTTATGTTTGTAGAAGTTGAATTCAGAAGGAAAACTTTAGTTTTTAAGGTTGAGGAAAATTTTCAAAGTCCACCAAATATTGCTGTTGAATTCCCAAGAAAAGGTAGTAAAGTTGAACTTGAATGTCCATATAGCTGGATATGTACTCCAAACGTTGATGATTTTAACGGCCAGACCAGCCGCCACTGCTTGCATTCAGAGGAGGCCGCCCGGGCCCCTCAAGTACCCTGAGATACCGCTCGCCCGCACAATGAGGGGAGCAGAGGTGTTGAACCACGCCGCGCCCGCGGTGAACATATACAGGCTGCGGGCCAGTAGCAGGTCGTGCGCCGCACATCAGCCTTGGCCGGGAGGAGAGCTCCGGCTCGCCGTGCACATGTCGTCCTCGCTGGGGTCGAGGGGGCCCTTCCTCTATCCCAGACGCGGCGCAGTGCCGCGCGGCTGCGGGGGCACTGAAACATTAAAGTTAGGCGGCAGAATTTTTGTTGGACCAGAATAATAGTAGGGTACATTCATCGTGGAGAGGTTGAGGGGCCAGCAGCGTGCAGCAATTCATTTCAGATGCGAGCCACTGTGTGTAGTGGAGCAGGAGACGGGAGCGTGGTAATGGCCGTGGTAAGGACAGAATGGCAGTTTAACGGTTCCGGGAAGGTTTGACAAAAATGCTTACATATGAAACAAGATATTATAGAAGGGGCAGAATGCCTTAAAAGTGAAAACTCAAAAAAAAAAAAATATAACCTTCATATTCCTTTCAAGATAATATGAGGCATGTTAGCATAGAAATTATACAGGTTTCACCTGCGACAGGTGAACCCTAAATATCCTCTCGGTGGCTGGATTGCTTAATAACAACGTAACCGGCGTAAGGAAATCGAGAATGACACACGGCCCATGAAATCTGGGGGCAAGCTTGCCCGCGGGAACAAAATTCTTGACCATTACCTGGTCACCTACCTTCAAATGGGTGGTTCTCCGTCCACGATCATACCTTTCCCTAACCTTTTCATGAGACACTTTAAGATTGGCTTTAGCCTTCTTCCAAAGATCTTTAATGTTGTCCGGATCTATTGTCTCAGGTAGAATGTCACTCAGAGACCAGAGGTTAGAGAGCGGCGTGTTGGGAACAAACTTGAACATTAAAGAAGCTGGAGTAAATTTATGTGATTCATGAACCGCCGAATTCAAGGCAAAAGCTAACCAATGCAGGGACGTGTCCCACCTGGAATGATCTTCATGATGATAGGCAATAAGCGCGGACCTGAGATTACGGTTAACCCGTTCAGCCAGAGATGGTTGAGGGTAATAAGCAGAAGTAGTCACATGAGAGATGGACAGGTCAAAGCAGAATTTACGAAATAGATTAGATGTAAAAGCCTTAGCATTATCAGATACAATATATTGACACGGACCAAAAGAAGCAAAGATAGAATTTAGACAAGTAATGGTGGACTGAGCGGTAGCCAGCTTAGTCGGAAATAACCAGGAAAATCTTGTAAAACCATCTACACATACAAAGATGAACTTGTTGGCATTTCCCTTCGACTGGGGGAAGGGTCCTACATAATCAATATACAGGCGTTCCATGGGGCGCGACGCTTGATGAGAAGACAAAAGGCCTACCTTGGTGGACATGGTTGGTTTACTAAGCAAACAGGATTTACAAGCCTTTACTAGTTCACGGATGTCACCGTCCATACCCTTCCAGATGAACATTTCACGAATCTTCTCACGAGTTTTAAAGATTCCAAGATGCCCCCCTAATGGGGTCTCATGATAGTACTTGAAGATCATAGGTACAAGAACCGCTGGAACGACGACCTTCATCATCTTATCATGCCTTGATGGGCAACATAAAACACCATTCCTCAGAACATAAGGGACGACATGATCCCCAGAGGAAAGGGTTTCCATTATCGGAGCCAGCGTCGGATCTTCACGTTGGTATTTCTCGATATCCCTAAAGAGCATGGGAGCATCTGTTAAGATGGCATTAACACCAGATAGTATGGACTCGGGAGGTGATGAACTGTCGACCAGTTCGTGGGTCTCGACGTCGTTGGAAAACATACGGCTGAGTCCATCAGCAACAACATTTTCGGTACCTCGGATATGCCTGACATCGAATTGGAAGGCAGATATACGGATGGCCCAACGGGCTATACGACCAGTACGACGCGGCCTACCTAAGACCCAGCTTAAGGCTTGATTTTCTGTCTCCAGGTCGAATTTGACATGTTCCAGATAGAGACGGAACTTTTCTAAGGCAAATAAGACTGCCAAACCTTCGAGCTCATAGATGGAATACTTGGCTTCTTGAGCCGACAAGGTCCTAGATGCATAGGCGATGGGTCGCCTCCCTAGTTCAGTCTCTTGAAGAAGGACTGCAGCTACTGCTGACGACGACGCGTCGGTTTGGACGATGTATTTCTTTGAGAAATCAGGCATAGCAAGTACAGGGGCATTACAGAGAGCTAATTTAAGATCTTCAAAAGCGGCTTGTTGAGAAGGTCCCCACTCGAATTTGATGCCTTTCCTACGAAGAAGGTTCAAGGGCGCCGCTCTATTAGCGAAGTTAAGAATGAACTTCCTGAAGAAATTCACCATACCAATAAACCTGGCGATACCTTTAATGTCCTTGGGAGGTTTAAAATCACGGATGGCCTGTGTTCTAGAATGATCGACGGCAACACCATCAGGTGACACAATATGCCCTAGGAAGGACATAGAGGGCTTAGCAAAGGCCACCTTTGACAACTTAACAGTTAACCCAGCCTTACGAAGGCGATTGAGGACTTCTCGCAGATGATCTAGATGTTCTTCAAAGGTCTCCGAAAATACGGCGACATCATCCAAGTAGTGATACAAGTACTCAAATTTGATGTCGGAGAAGACCCTATCTAGCAGCCTAGTGAGTACAGCTGCTCCCGTGGGGAGCCCGAAAGGCACGCGGTTGTATTCGTATAAATTCCAGTCCGTGGCAAACGCTGTAAGATGTTTAGACTCTTCCGCTAGGGGAATTTGATTATAGGCCTGATTCAAGTCCAAGATAGTAAAGAACTTGGCGTTACGAAACCATGAAAAACAAGAATGAAGGTCAGGAAGGGGCACAGATTGTAACACCACCTTCCGATTGAGAGCCCTATAATCAATGACAGGCCTGAAGCCCCCTTGGGGTTTCGGGACTAGAAAAATAGGTGACGAATACGCCGACTTAGGGGGACTAATAATACCATCCTTCAACATCTGATCGATGATTTCTTTCAGAGCCTTCATTTTAGGTGGAGATAGCCTATAAGGTGGAAAACGGACAGGAATTGAATCCGTGACCTCAATTTTGTATTCAATAAGGTCAGTAACACCAAGAGTATCAGAGAACACCTCTGGAAATGACTGACATAATTTACGAATACTATCAGCCTGCTCCTCAGGTAGATGTCTAAGGTCTAACAACATCTCATCCTGGGTAGGCGAAATAGATGAACATGATACAGAATTACACTTTAACAATGGAATTTTACAATTGGACGCAAATTTGAATGTGCACGACTTACTCTGAAGATCGAGCACAAGACCAGTGTGAGAAATGAAGTCCGCTCCCAGTATGATGGGGCAAGACAAGTGCTTAGCCAAAAACAGTTTGGTTTTCCATGTAAATTTAAAAATACGAATTTTGACCTGTACAGAACCTAGAATTTCTAATGGAGATGAATTAGCCGAAACATATTGAACAGTAGATGAGCCATAGTCAGGTAATTTACAAACAGACTTCAATTTTGAATACCATTGGTCCGAAATAATTAAACAAACACTGCCTGAATCTAATAGAGCGGTTATAGGCTCGTTATTTAACTCAATCTTAAGAAAAGGAACGGGTGCGGGGGTATCCGCCGCAATCCTAAGACACTCTTTGGGGCATTCAAAAGATGGATTTGCAAATTGAACGTTCCCTGAATTTACGACCTTTTTGCCAGGGGCTGAGCCTTGGGAAGCAGAATTAGTCGACTCAGCCGAAGCCGCTAGTCACATTTTATTATTGGCATTGGTGGAATTTGCACCAGAAGTTGAGCAGGAGGGGGTGCTATTTGAGTTTGGGCAATTCTTGGCGATATGTGAGAAAGCCCCACATTTAAAACAGCCTTGTGATGAACCAGCTCCATTATTTGCCCTACTAGACTTGATCAGTGGACACTTATTGCGAAGATGGTCAGGCGACCCGCAAGCATAACATTTACGAGGTGTGACTGATCGGCGAGGTGGAGGCCGAGTATTACTAAAAGAAGGCGGGGGTTCTTTCGCGACACGCAAGGAATCGGCGTATCTCACTCCTTCCGCTGAGACGGCCAACGCTTCAAGTTCAGAGAAAGTTTGCGGGCACGCCGCGAAACACAAATATGACCTATAGGGTGGTGAAATTCCTTCTACAATAGCCTGTACAATCTGATCTTCAGGAAAATGAAGGGCAAACACCCTAGTATAAAACTTAATGTCTTGTATGAAATCAGCCAGATTTTCATCCAATCTCTGTACTCGATAATAGTACTTCTGAATCAGAGATGACCTCGCGCGGGCGGGAATAAAATTTGCAAGTAAGTGTGCATGAAAATCTTCAATAGATGACTGTTCGGCTATGGCTCTTACTATTTTGTCAGAGAGAATACCAGTTGCATAAGGATAACTGATTTGCAAAATTTGACACGGAAAAAGAGAAAAAACAAGGGCATGATCCTGAAATTCAACTAAAAACCTTAAGAAGGAAATAACTTCACTGGTGGTGTTGACAGAAAACTTCGAGATACCTCTGAGCAACATTGCCAATGGATGAGGCAAACTGCTGAACCCAGGTGACATAGTCGGTAAAGGTTTAAGTGGCAAAGAAGTTAATTCAGAACGTACATTATTCAATGAGTTACGGCGTTCAGACTCGTTGTCCAATGGGGCAGAGATAGTTTGAGCAGCAACGGTTATCCTATTGACTTCTCCCTTAGGAGGCTCTTCCTCGCTACCTGCATTCATCGGGGTTGGTTGATCGATTTTGGGAGGAACTTCCCCCGTTAACAATTGGGTAACCTTACTGGATAATTCAGAAATATTTTCATGCAACATACTAGCTTCCTTCCTCTGAACGTCATTCAATTTCAGAGACAACAGATCGTTAACTCTATTTGAAAAATGATATAGCCTGGCTTGCACACGCTTAATTTGATTAGGAGAAGGATCATTTTCATCAAAAAAACTAACTACCGATGCTAGCCCAGTAGTATTCTAGGTGATCGTGGAAAGAGAGTCGTCAATTTCTTTCTCTCCCAAATTGGGGATGGAAATGGGCAAATCAAGGGACTCTCTAAGCTTGTTGGTGTCTATCGCAACCGTGCCTCCAGATTGCAAATTTCTGATAGTTAACTCATAGATCAACTCCTCCTTGCGCAAATAGTTAAGATGGAGAACATCGCGAGGGCCGGGCATGATGACAGAAAAATTTTGAAAAAAGAAAAATAAAAAATTTCCAGCAACAGAGAAAATTGTTAGAGTTCGGATCAAAACAATGTTTAGCCGTCAAAAGGGGCTAAATTGAGACCCATTCAACCACGCTCTGCTACCACTTGTTACCGTGTTTTTGCGGTAGGTAGAGGTGAAAGAAGGTGCGGGCTTGAACGGGTCTCGAACTACGGAATCAAAGTTAATGTAAAATTAACAAGGTTATATTTTCTTTTCAAAATTAAGAAATAACAAGTACGGCAGGTACAGAGTAGCAAGGCAACAAAAGGTGCAATTACAGTATTTACAGTATTTGGGCTTCGAGCCCCGAATTCACACTTCTAGGGCAATTAGCCCAACTTTACTCCAAAATAAGTTTTACCAGAGGGGCAGAAAACCCCATTCATGTTCAAGAGCACTTGCTCCAAATTACACAGAAAAGCCTCCTCGAGGCATACAACACTTAATTTTCAAGAAAGAGCCACACGCTCTCAAACTTTAAGCCTCTCAAAGGCCACACCAAACTCCACCTTCAAGTTGTCCTCTCAGGACATAGACACAGGGGTAACATACCCAACCTACTGAGGTCTATTAAATGAAAAAGTGTAATTACATGACCTCTAAAATAACAATTTGAGAGGAGGCGATCTGCACTCCTAATGTATTTGTTTTAAAACCTAATTTGGCTCTAGGCCACTGATGCAAGGGCTAATCTCATACTACAGAGGTGACTTTAGAAAAGAACAATTTACATTACATTAAGGAAGAATCGGTTGTGAGAAATAAGTTCACCTCAAAGCAATATGAGTGGGAGCTCGAGAGGGTTAAGCACTCTCTATCCCGAAATGCAGTTTAAAGATAGAATAGATACCAAGGGTCTTTACATTTTAAGGAAGGTTACATTATGGAAAAACTTCGGACCCGCCCCGAGAGTTAAACTGCTGAGCTAGCAAAGAAAGAAGTTATTAATCGGCCATTACCTTGTTGTTGACCGCTGCCGAAGAAAGAGGCGCTTCCCGCCCCCTGCTATGTACTTTACACACAGGAAGATGGAACAGAAGTGGCCCCGAGACCCAAAAACCAGCAGTTTATATACTCTCGCGGAAAGTTCGAGGCGTTTCAGGGAAGAAAACACCCGCCCACAATCACTTTATTGGTTAGGGATAAGCAGCATATTCAAGTTGGGGGAAAATACATCAGATTGGTCAGAAATTAATTAAAGAAATTCGGGATTGGCTAAATACAAAACAAGGGGAAAGAGAGGGGTATACAGCCAACTTAAACAATAACAGAAAGAAATTTAACAAGAAACAAACTTTTGAAATAAAAATTTCTCCAAAAAACAGTTCTTTCACATCGCACTAGGGTGCACCATTGTAGTTTTTCAGTAGTGTCCTCTAGAAGAGAAAGTTCACACTTCTTACTACCGGTAAAACAAAAATACATCAAAAGTGGCACAGTTCAAAAACTCCAAACTTTCCACGTAGTGACATCTTCTGAGAAACTTGAAAATTAATACCGTCAATAAAGTTCAGACTTCCTCCAGCAGAGGAGTTTCAACTGGCGCACATTTTAAATTAGCGGCGTGGAGGTGTACCGCCCGGTACAGTTTTAAAACCAAATTTCAACCAAACCAAAACCAGCAGAAAGAACTAATGTGATGCTTCGCACGCGCTCATGTTTACTACGTGCGTCTCACGAGAAGTCGCGGCTGCTTGTAGGTACGCCCCAAGTAGCAGATACTACACTAAGCTACAAACATTAGTCGTGGTAAACAGTGCGAGCTTTCTGAAAGAGACCGAGAGTTCGTTATTAAACGGTTCATTACGCAGTACTTACAGTAAATGTGTAACTAAAGCGCAGTTGCTCTACCAATTTGAAACTTCACAGCAGCGCTTTAGTTCACTAGAATCACCCCTGACGGAACAGATGTTTCTTTTCAGGCCTTGCGACTTGAGACTGCCGCATTCGCAGCAGCCAAGTTTACCCTCTGCACCCCTTACCCCGCATGCACGTGACTTATCGTTAGACGACCATAGTACGAGGGCTGATCAACAAAGACTGAATGGATTTTTTCACAGATGTTTATTATTCCATTTCAATGTTTACATGTTGTTTTCCAAAATAGTCCCCTCCTACCTCAATGTACTTTTCATAGCGTCTCTGACAGTCCTTGAACACATGTTACAGACTATTCTTTGCCAGGTCCTTGAGAATCGCCTCACTTTTCTTGAGCACTGCTTCAGAGTTCTCAAATCGAATGCCCCAAAGCTGTGCCTTTAGTAGTCTAATGGGAATAAAAAAATTACAGGGTGCAAGATCAGGGATATAAGGCGGATGCGGTACACAGGCAACCTTGAATCGAGCCAAAAACTGTATAACTTGATTTGCGACGTGAGGCCGTGCATTGTCATGATGAAGTCGCCACCCAGTCCGAGAAAGCTCTGGTCGTTTCTTTGCAATGTGCTTCCTCAGTGCAGCCAATACTGACGTGTAGTAACAGTAGTGTGACGGGGAACTGCATGCTGGTAAATCATTCCATTACATTGTCTGGTATGCGAAATGCACGTAGCGTCTACAAATTACTACCAACCTACCGATATGAGAGTGCTGCCGACTGCATTATACACAAAAACCCGCTCTTTTCAAATATTTTTATTACAGATAGGAAATTATCACGAAAACTACAGGTAAAAATCAGTCTTAGTCTTTGTAGATCAGCGACGTATATTTGAAAACACCGGACGCGGCGCTATTTTAGCTAATGTCGAGAAGGTCAGATGTATATTGTAGATGGTGATATCTGAACACATCGAGCTTGTGACCGAGGCTCCTGTAATGTTTGCAATGTTCTCCCTCGTCCACATTCCCAGCGGCAATGTAGCCGTAAGTTTTCCTTATACATTGCTCCTTCAGTCGCAGAGAGGTTATGCCTGGCTGCTACATTTAGCCCTGGGACTTGCAGAATGGAACTATAGTAATTGGCTGCATTTATGCCACGATGATATAAATACCTTTTTTTATTTATTTTTATTTAAAAACGCTATTTGTCCGGGGCGTCGACCTAGAAAGACCTTTTGCCCCTGCTTGCACCGTATGTGGGGAAACCTGCGTGTATTTTGAAAATGGCGGAAGTGTAAAGTGTTGAATGTGAGGAAAAGACACAAACACCTAGTCCCTAGGCGAGGGATATTAATCATTTACAATTAAAAACTCCTGACCCGGCCGGGCATCCAACCCGGGGCCGCGTTGCCCCCTACACCGCGGGGCCTGAATGTTAATACCTTAATCTCGATTATTTTCTAATTTTAAGTTCTACATGAAAAGAAAGGAGGCTCATATCTTATAAAAGAGTAGGGGTGAGAAGGGGGCACGTGCCCTTGTGCCCTTAAGGAGCAGCCGCCACTGTATACATCTGATGTATGCCATATTGAGGGAAATTTGTAGTAAATAGCTATAACCCAGTAATTTATTTTTAACGCCAGGGTGTCAAGGTATTCGGGGTTTGTCATGTCCAGACTTAGAGTACACCCTGTGAGAATTCTGGGACTAGAGCGGTTTCAATATAGGCCTATCTCCTAAACGAATCACATCCAAGTGTTTGTTTATGGGACTTTTCACCCCTGATTTGGTGTTTTGTTTTACCTCGTTGTACTTCTTAAAACAATAATCACAACCACCATTTGTGTAAAGCCGGAATTACACCTGCCGAGTACTGGGTCGTCCGCCTCTGTGGTATAGGGGTTAGTGTGATAAGCTGCCACACCCGGAGGCCCGGGTTCGATTCCAGGCTCTGCCACGACATTTGAAAAGTGGTATGAGGGATGGAACGGGGTCCACTCAGCCTCGGGAGGTCAGCTGAGTAGAGGTGGGTTCGATTCCCACCTCAGCCATCCTGGAAGTGGCTTTCCGTGGTTTCCCACTTCTCCTCCAGACAAATGCCGGGATGGTACCTAACTTAAGGCCACGGCCGCTTCCTTCCCTCTTCCTTGTCTATCCCTTCCAATCTTCCTATCCCCTCATAAGGCCCCTGTTCAGCATAGCAGGTGAGGCCACCTGGTATTGGTCATTCTCATCAGTTGTATCCCTGACCCAAAGTCTCATGCTCCAGGACACTACCCTTGCGGCGGTAAAGGTGGGATCCCTCACTAAGTCCGAGGGAAAAACCAACCCTGGAGAGCAGACAGATTAAGAAAGAAAAAACCAATAGGTTGATTCTAATCAGGAAGTAATGTTGATTTCTCAACACATTTCTTACAGTACTGATCACATTGACGGGTATAATTGGCTCCTCATGATCATGAATACTCAGTCATTGATGTGCATGATACCGCGCGAGCGACTGCGGGTTTTAGGTCGCGCAGCTGTGAGCGCGTATTCAGGAGGTCGTGGTTCGAACCCTACTGTTGGCAGCCCTGAAGATGGTTCCCCGTTGTTTCCCATTTTTACACCAGGCAAATGTTGGAGCTGTACCTTAACTAAGGTCACGCCCGATTCATTCGTCGTAACAAGCAAAATGTCATAACAAACAAGTTAGGAGGAATGTAGTACCAATAATGACATGTAATCCATGGAGTCCAGTTGCTATAAAGAAAGTTGACCCTTTCTTTCTTAGGGGCTGATGCTGTAAAGGTGTGCTCGGTCTACCGCCCACACACACACCCGCACTCCGGCGCACACACTCACTCATACCTTACACACACTCTGCTACCGTAGACACGCACACGCACATACGCACACACATACATACGCATACACGCACGCATACACACACCAACAGGTCCGTGAATACTTACCAACTTACCTCACGAGACGAGGCCGTGGACGGGCTGGAACAGACTAAAACAGTCTGGAGCTGGACTCGAACCAAATTAAACTAAAGGGAGGAGCGGGAGACGGAAAGAACCCAGAACCCTTCCCGGTAAATGAAAGAACGGGGTCAAAATACATGGGGGTTTATTAATGAAAAATAAAGCGAAAGAGATCAAACAAAAAAATAATAAAATCAAGCTTGAAATATAACTCACGGAGATATGCGTAGAAACTTATCATATAGGTTATTCATCCAATCATATCAAGAGGCAGATTGAAAAGATATCAAACATGGCCACACAAGCTTCTTTCAATCACAAACTTGTAACATACGATTTACTTCCTCCACATAATTTCATACACGCGACGTATGACACATTCGTCCTCGCAATGAATTAATATCAGTGGACATACATCGGAAGAACTTACACGCACATCAAAATAAAACATACACGTTACATCTCACACATCTCCAAGTATATGGACCAGCATCCCAGAGAAGAGATCCATCACGCAACAATCCCCCGTTTGAAAAAACACAGCATCCCAGAAAGAAAAAAAATAAAGAATAAATATGGCTGCCATAGTTACGAGGCGAGTAAACAATGCTAACAATGAAGGAAGACTCATTCAAATGAAAGCAACAAACGTAAATATATAATTAGGCCAGCAAATAGCCTGAGGAATGAAAATAAGAAAATGCAAATAATACTTAAAAAAAATAACACTGTAAGAAAAGGAGAATGCTGTTAATCAGGCAGGCATACAGCACAACCACACGTACACACACACCATAGAGACCCAAAAGAAATGTATACGGGTAGAATAATCAGTTTTGTCCAGACACATAACGAACACAGAGAGGTCCGCATAGCAAGACAAGTGCTTTCATGGACTCATGAGCTCAATACAAGACGCGTAAAATAACAAAGGATTGCCGCATGAAGGCAAAGCACATCCTCACATAATTCACAGTAGCTTCATCGTAACCATCACGCTTGCAACGTATTCATATCGCCTCACCACGGACGAACATGAATACCAGTCATAGCGTCAAACACAACGTCACGCATCAAGAGCTCGGCCATGAGGGAATCGACGAATAAAAATAAATGGCAATAGGTCTCGAACTTCAGACCAGATACACGCCAAACAAACACACCACTGACTAAAACCATCCTCCATCCTTACAGGTTTAAGTCACACAAAAAACAGAACACACAAGATCAGAGAAAACTATCAATAAGACAAAATGCAGCATTAACGGTTAAATGTACATAACTAATAAGCCCACGCAACCATAGCAAGCCAAAAAAAAAGGGTTACCTTAATAGTCGGGCGTTGCTGAGAGCATTAGGTAGTCACCAAATAGCGACCGAGATAAAGAGCCGGGCATTCAAGCAGATAAATATACTGAAGGAAAAGTAAACGGCACAGGTCAAAGATCTCGTATCTCAAAAAGTACATTGTTGTCTCGACCGCCATGTCGGCTACAACCGTCCTGCGAACTTAATTCAAAGAAGGCGGACACGAGACTGACTGAAGAGACTTCGGCTGATGGCCGGAAGCGCACTCTGTCAAGGAGAAAACGAGTCATACGTCACGTCCAGGGAATAAATCGACCGAAAGGTCGATTGCAGTCAAAGAATGTATGACATACAGAGAAGTGCGCCACCAAGGGAAACTTGGTGCGGCACATCTTCCCCACACCCCCTCGAAAATGAGTCCTTACTTGGTGATCAGGCAAGAAGGGCTCATTTTACCACGGGCGAAACTTAACACTAAGTGTGTACACACCCTATAACTAAGCGTATCAATTTAACAATAACTTCAGGCATTAAAAATGGACAACAGAATATGAAAACATCTATGCACACGTCATAATTACACCTTATTTTGAAGATATGCAATATAATAAACGTCCTTTCGTTATCAAACACAGATTCATTAAGAATTATGCAGGCGTCAGTGTCCTTTCACCGAGCGATAATTGACTCCAAGGAGAGTTATGGCAAGTCAGGCAAACATATGTATCTGTCGATTAATAATCCAGTGAATTAAACAAGTTCAGACCACAGTACTTCAACACACTCCGACCTCTTCTCAGTCACTGAGGATGGATTTCGAAGGAATTTGGTCGAGCTATCAATACGTTTCTTTTCCTTACGATACAAGTGTTTCTCACAGGGCAATCATTACCTGAAACACAAAACAATATAAGCATACGTGCTTGCAACAAGTCAAAGTTAACTCCATACTATCAAGTCCAATACATCTTAAGGGTGCTAAATAAATCAATGCTACGAACTTCTGGAGTAATACTTTTTTAACATGGAAACGTGCGCCTTTGATTGCACACGGCCGGAGAGATCCTCCACTTTTACCGTAACAGGTCCCAGAAACTCAGTGATCCTTCTGGGCTCAGACCACTTTCGACACAGCTTTTTACTAATGTGATCCATGGTAGAACTGACAGGGAACCTCTTTACCAGGACCAGATCTCCGACGCGGAAAGGCACAGGCATTCTTCCCTTGTTATACCTCTGGGCCACCCTGTCTCTGGCTTTAATCAGTTGCTCGGAGGCTATCTTCCATTTCTCCAGGACATCCAGACGTCGGGAGGGTTCGGAGAGATACTCCACATTCCATTTCAAAGAGAGTGGATCGTTGGGGACCCTGCCCAAAAATAATTCGGCAGGAGTGAACCGGCTGGACTCGTGCATGGCAGTGTTGAAACCTAGGCTGAAAAAAGAGAGATAGCAATCCCAAAGGGATTGGGTGTTATAATGGAAGGCAGACAAACAGATTTTTAGATTTCGATGAAATCTTTCAACAAGGTTCGGTTGAGGGTGATGAGGGCTCAGACGGATATGTTTTATACCCCAGGAGAAGCATAAATTACGGAACTTAGCGCCGGTAAAGACCGAAGAATTGTCAGAGACAAGCGTCCTAGGTGGACCAAAAACTCCGAAGATGTGTTTAGTTAACAAATTCACCGTGACGTTAGAATTAATTTTACGAACTGGGAACAGCCAAATGAATTTAGAAAAACCGTCGATAACAGATAAGATACCCACGTTGCCAGATTGAGATCGAGTTAGGGGTCCAAAGAAATCAATGAATAGTTTCTCACCAGGAGAATTGGCAACGTCGGCGGAATGAAAACCGATCTGAGTATTCTGAGCAGGCTTACATTTTTGACAAACATCACAGGTTTTGACATACTCGAAGACTTCCCTTTTTAGGTTCGGCCAGTAATAATTCCGGGAAATTTTATGAAAGGTTTTTAACTGACCGAGATGGGCGCCTAAATGAGAATCGTGATAATAATTTAAGATCATGGGTCTCAGATTCTGGGGGACGAAAATTTTAGAAGTACGGTTGTGAAGACTTTTGTAACACAAAAGGCCCCTTTTTATTTCAAAGGATTCCCAACCTTGTTCCTTCTTCGAAAGTCTATCGGCTAGACGGATACATTCATCGTCTTTCTTCTGGAATTCAGACAACTCGGTAAAACTAAAGGGGTAGTTTCGAAGGATGCAGACAGGAAGATGATTATCGGGGCTGCACCCGATCTCGTAATCAGTTGTCTCGCCACCTTCAAACATGCGCGACAAACAATCGGCAACAATATTATCTTTACCTCTTACATGAACAACAGTGAAATTATAAGACGACAGTCGGAGAATCCAACGAGCAGTCCTCCCTAACCTTTTGACATTGGCAGCCATCCAAGATAGTGCTTGGTTATCAGTATGAATCCAGAAATGTCGGTGTTCGAGGTACGAGTGAAATTTCTCGACACCAAGGACAACAGCCAGACATTCTTTTTCGTACGTGGAGTACCTGGTTTCAGAGTCGAGCAATTTCTTACTGAAATAAGCAATGGGGGCAAGATGATCGTTCTCCAGTCTTTGGTTCAATACAGCAGAGACAGCAATATCACTAGCGTCACACTGAAGGACAAATTCCCCGTTAAAGTCAGGGTTGTGCAATACGGGAGCTTGACAGAGGGCGTCTTTAAGTTGGCAAAAAGCTTGCTCTTGAGCATCGCTCCAGAAGAAACGAACATTTTTCTTTTTCAACGAGTTCAGGGGCGCTGAAATTTCAGAAATGTTGGGGATGAATCTAGAATAAAATCCAATCATGCCAAGAAATCTACGGACAGCTCGTAGGTTCTTTGGTCTGGGAAAATCACGAATGCATTTCACTCTCTCAGGATTAACAGATATGCCGGAGCCGGAAACGATATGTCCTAAAAACTTTATCCTTCTAGAACACAAAGATGCCTTCTCAGGATTGACAGTGAATCCGTGCCTCTTCAACCTAGTGAAAAATTCGCGAAGATGAGCGACATGTTCCTGAAATGTGTCAGAAAAGATCACGACGTCGTCTAAATACGAGAATAAACAAGAGAACTTTAAATCACCGAAGACGGAGTCAAGAATGCGACTCAGCGCTTGGCCGCCTACTGAAATACCCATGGGAACTTTATTAAATTGATATAAGCCAAAGGGGGTGGCAAAAGCCGTAAATTCTCGGCAACTAGGGTCGAGAGGAATCTGGAAATAGGCAGAATTGAAGTCGAAAACAGAGTAGAACTGGGCCTTCCCGAAGGATTGCAGGGCAGATTCGATGGTTGGGAGAGGGAAACTGTCGAATATAACATTGCGATTCAAAGATCGATAGTCAATCACAAGACGAGGTTGGCCATCCTTTTTGGGAATCAGAAAGGCGGGGCTACTAAAAGAAGACTTTGATGGGCTAATGACGCCTTTCTCCAGCAGTTCATTGATACACTTTCTCATAGCGGCGAGCTTGGGAGGGGAGCAACTGAAAGGTGGGTGTCTGACGGGAGTACGATCTTTCAGTTCGATGCAGTACGAAAATTCTTTGGCACACCCTAATTTGGCAGTAAGTACCTCAGGGAAATCTTTTAGAAGATCATTGAGCACGGAGACTTGGTCATTGGAAAGATCGGATGGATCGATAAGGGGAACGCCGTTCGATACAAGGCATAACGGATTATTACCAGAAGGAACCTCGAAATGAAAGTTTTCATTGGATCGAAAGCGAAAGGCAAATGAACAGCTGATAAAATCGATAGATAACCCGGTGGCTAACATGAAATCAGATCCAAGGATGAGGGGAACAGTCAAATCGGGAACAACGTTAAAATTCCAGTCCCAGGAAAAATTGTGAATTTTGAAATGGATACGAACACGTCCGGTGGGACACATACGATGGCCATTGGCAGACACGTAAGTTGCGGAACATTCACTATCTCGAAGATGTTTCAAAGCCATGCCTTCTACCAGAGACTGATTTACGAAAGAACTCGAGGATCCGGTATCCAAAAGGGCATATAGCGAGCGCGAGCCGGAAATAATTTTGGCCCAAGGAGACGCAAAGGGAAGACCACAAACTTTGCGGTTTGAAGAGGTTTGGGGCACCAACGACGGGCCAACTCGTGGGTGCGGGGTCAGTTTCCCTGGTTTCCATTGCATCGAGGACAGATATCACGAAATACGCCAACTAGGCCACACTGACAGCATTTTACTGGGGGCTTCGAGTTACACTGCATGAAGACGTGCCCATCTTTTCCACAATTCCAGCATTTAATGGACCTAGACGTCCTCCTACGGGGTACGTTTTGATTTTGAAGACTGCCTGCCATATTATTTAAAGAGTGAGGAGGTTTTGACCGGTAATCAGAACGATCAGTGCATGACGTTGAAGAGAGCGGTTGGGCAAAGGAGACCGATTTAGACACAGAGCGACAGGCGGTATCAGGGAAAGAACAGGCATCGGGTGGAGGAGGGGGTTGATATAAGTGATTCAGTTGAAGAGTAGACTCGTATTCGCGCCCTAGATTGATTATATCATCCACACAATTTACCTCACATCTCTTTATGAAGAGTTTGTAGTTAGGAGCCAAATTACGGTAAAATGTATCAAATATTTCAGTCTCATGAATGTCAACATCAAGACGGTTAAACAAGGTAAGGATACCAGTCGCATACTCATCAATAGGTTCGTTAGGACCTTGGGTTCTCCGTAGGATCTCTTGTTTAAGAACAAAATTCATGTCTGATAGACCAAACCTAATTTTAAGTTCCTTCGAGAAATCGGACCAACATTTGACTTTAAATTTATTTAATCGGAACCATTTACTTGCACGCCCCTCTAACATACCGGGGATGACAGGGACAAATAGGTCTAGGGACATAGAAGTACACGCAGCGACGTCTTCGACTCTCTCTAAGAATTCGATCACGGAGAAACCTTTTTCTTCGCCGGAAAATTTCAAATTCCATTTTCGAACAACATCAAGCGCAGGATTAAATTGAGATGGCCCACTCACAATAGGCTGAGGAATGCGATTTACAGTATGAACATCGATGCTAGAGATAAACTCATTAGGGCGATTGTTTACAGCAATACCCGCATTGTTGTGATCAGAGTTTGAATGAATGGAATTACCTTCCATAGACGTGCCTGAATTATTTTGCATATCAACACTGGGAGGATTTTCACACGCATTATCTTGTATGTTCTCCATTGTTTACAGATAAGATAAATAATGCAAGAGCAACAGTCAACAATGACAAAATCACAACCAAAGTTATACACAAGATTTAACGAAAGTATGCTGTGAAATAGCATCAATTAATATATATTTTATTCATGGCACAGTATAAACACAAAAAGGAGGACTTAATTTTAAAAGAATCCAGCTCTGCTCCACCGAGAATCAGCCCCTCGGTGAAACTTTCCAGCCACGAACCACGCTCTGCATAGCATCTACCGCCCACACACACACCCGCACTCCGGCGCACACACTCACTCATACCTTACACACACTCTGCTACCGTAGACACGCACACGCACATACGCACACACATACATACGCATACACGCACGCATACACACACCAACAGGTCCGTGAATACTTACCAACTTACCTCACGAGACGAGGCCGTGGACGGGCTGGAACAGACTAAAACAGTCTGGAGCTGGACTCGAACCAAATTAAACTAAAGGGAGGAGCGGGAGACGGAAAGAACCCAGAACCCTTCCCGGTAAATGAAAGAACGGGGTCAAAATACATGGGGGTTTATTAATGAAAAATAAAGCGAAAGAGATCAAACAAAAAAATAATAAAATCAAGCTTGAAATATAACTCACGGAGATATGCGTAGAAACTTATCATATAGGTTATTCATCCAATCATATCAAGAGGCAGATTGAAAAGATATCAAACATGGCCACACAAGCTTCTTTCAATCACAAACTTGTAACATACGATTTACTTCCTCCACATAATTTCATACACGCGACGTATGACACATTCGTCCTCGCAATGAATTAATATCAGTGGACATACATCGGAAGAACTTACACGCACATCAAAATAAAACATACACGTTACATCTCACACATCTCCAAGTATATGGACCAGCATCCCAGAGAAGAGATCCATCACGCAACAATCCCCCGTTTGAAAAAACACAGCATCCCAGAAAGAAAAAAAATAAAGAATAAATATGGCTGCCATAGTTACGAGGCGAGTAAACAATGCTAACAATGAAGGAAGACTCATTCAAATGAAAGCAACAAACGTAAATATATAATTAGGCCAGCAAATAGCCTGAGGAATGAAAATAAGAAAATGCAAATAATACTTAAAAAAAATAACACTGTAAGAAAAGGAGAATGCTGTTAATCAGGCAGGCATACAGCACAACCACACGTACACACACACCATAGAGACCCAAAAGAAATGTATACCGGTACGGGTAGAATAATCAGTTTTGTCCAGACACATAACGAACACAGAGAGGTCCGCATAGCAAGACAAGTGCTTTCATGGACTCATGAGCTCAATACAAGACGCGTAAAATAACAAAGGATTGCCGCATGAAGGCAAAGCACATCCTCACATAATTCACAGTAGCTTCATCGTAACCATCACGCTTGCAACGTATTCATATCGCCTCACCACGGACGAACATGAATACCAGTCATAGCGTCAAACACAACGTCACGCATCAAGAGCTCGGCCATGAGGGAATCGACGAATAAAAATAAATGGCAATAGGTCTCGAACTTCAGACCAGATACACGCCAAACAAACACACCACTGACTAAAACCATCCTCCATCCTTACAGGTTTAAGTCACACAAAAAACAGAACACACAAGATCAGAGAAAACTATCAATAAGACAAAATGCAGCATTAACGGTTAAATGTACATAACTAATAAGCCCACGCAACCATAGCAAGCCAAAAAAAAAAAGGGTTACCTTAATAGTCGGGCGTTGCTGAGAGCATTAGGTAGTCACCAAATAGCGACCGAGATAAAGAGCCGGGCATTCAAGCAGATAAATATACTGAAGGAAAAGTAAACGGCACAGGTCAAAGATCTCGTATCTCAAAAAGTACATTGTTGTCTCGACCGCCATGTCGGCTACAACCGTCCTGCGAACTTAATTCAAAGAAGGCGGACACGAGACTGACTGAAGAGACTTCGGCTGATGGCCGGAAGCGCACTCTGTCAAGGAGAAAACGAGTCATACGTCACGTCCAGGGAATAAATCGACCGAAAGGTCGATTGCAGTCAAAGAATGTATGACATACAGAGAAGTGCGCCACCAAGGGAAACTTGGTGCGGCACATCGGTTCACCCGGAAGGATGTGGGTTCGAATCCCTGCCAGGAAGTCGTAAAATTTAAGAAATGAGATGGCAACTTCCGGAGGTGCACATGGCCCTGAGGTTCACTCAGCCTACACCAAAAATGAGTACCAGGTTAATTCCTACCCCCTCAAGTGCCGAGGTTACGGATAGTGGAAGCTCTTACCTTCCACCCCTCCAAGGGCCTTCATGGCCTGTACGGAGATGACTTTGCTCTTTGCTTTGCTCCCTAGCCCTTTCTTATGCCATCGTCGTCGTATCTCTGTCAGTGTGACGTAAAGCAAATTGTAAACAAACAAACAAACAAACAAACAAATATTGTAAAAATATTTTCATTCATCTTCAGTCTCGTAATTTACTAACTCTATAATGAATTCAGCCATAATAGAGGAAATGGAGGATGAAATTAAACAGTAATAGAAAACGAATATGGACAAGACCCTAGTATGAAATGAAATGTAGCATGGCTTTTAGTGCCGGGATATCCCAGGGCGGGTTCGGCACGCCAGGTGCAGGTCTTTCTATTTGACTCCCGTAGGCGACCTGCGCGTCGTGATGAGGATAAAATGATGATGAAGACAACACATACACCCAGCCCCCGTGCCATTGGAATTAACCAATTAAGGTTAAAATTCCCGGCCCGGCCGGGAATCGAACCCGGGACCCTCTGAACCGAAGGCCAGTACGCTTTCCGTTCAGCCAACGAGTCGGACAAGATCTTAGTTATTAAGAACAGATAATAAAGGAGGAAGTGCAACCCTGTCAAGGGAATTTGAACTGAAGATCTCAAAGAATATAGATTCTTTATGAGATGCTTATTAGAGCAGTTTGACGTTTTGCTTGAAACGAAAATTCCTAAAATTCAAGAAGCAGTTGTTAGTGACATGTACAGTATTTGGAACAGGGGCGCAAAGGTTCAAATTCTTCACGCGAGTGTGGTAAAAAAATCAGGGTTAGGTGAGATTATTTTATCCTGATATTACAGTCTTTAAAAAAAAGTAATTGTTACGATTTGTGTCGTTCAAACTGGCGTACGATACATTAAACAAGCCTCATTTTAGGGAAATTGAAAACCTACAATATTAATTTTGAAATTAATTTTAGCTGTTGCACTTGATATTTATTTCTAGCCCTAGAACTGGGATTTTTAGGTGCTAAAAGGGAATTTAGGTGCCTACAATAGGCTTTCAACATTGAACTGAATAGGTTCTAAAAGTATATTTTAGGCAGACATAATTTTACGTATTTTAATAAGAATTTGTCAATAAAATGCAAATAACGCTTCACTAAATTGATAATAATTCTTTAGAGGAAATATAAAATAAACTTCATTCATCTCTTTGGAACAAACGTCACAGAATATTAATTTAGAATCCGATGTGGCATGGGAAAGGTCCTGTAACCACTGTTTAATTAAAGAAGACTTGGAACCTGATACTTTGAGCATAATGCACACACTGAACAAACGCACAAGCGAAACGTTCTCAGAGAATGAAAGGATGAGTTTTGTTTCCAGCAGGTCAATGGACGCTGTCTCCCACCTCGCGGGGTGTGCGGGAGGTTCATAAGGACTTTCGGGGAGTGTTTTTTTACGGCTTCCCGCTTTTAAGGTATTGTTTGGAAAGTATTTCAAGAATATACTGAAAACGAGTCGGCAAATATTTTCGTTTCTCGGAATAAATTAAAAACGCTTTTTCGATTAAGGGACAAACTATAGGGACTATAAGATTATAGGCAAACGTAGGTTCTAACGTTAATTCGGCCGTGTAAAGGCACTGTAGGTTCATCTTTTTTAAACTTTCAAATACATGAAATTTGCCATTACAACTTCATTTTAAGGAATCCCTTCATAAACAAAATAGGTTTTTCCACAAAATCCGTTGTCTAATTAGAATTTAGACTTTACAGGGGCAGCCGTCAGTGATATGATGGTAACCGAGACGAAAAGTCAGGTTCTAAGATTCTCCATAAGTTTTGATTACTGTGTTGATGGCGTGAAGGTACCTCACGGTGATCAGTGTAAGTATAAAAGTGTCAATATATCTCATCACATTAACGAGGTTATAAATAAAGTTTCCAGACCTCTTCATCTGGCCGTGAGGGTATTTAGCCTTTGAAGTAATGATGTAAAAGACAGGGCATATAATTTACTATGAAGTCCACAATTAGAATATGATTTCGGTTTATCGACCCTCACCAGGATTACTTGATTCCAGAAGTGGAACAAATCCAAAGGATAAGCAGCTCGATTTGTTCTGCATGACTTCCAACAAAAAATTAGAGTTACGAAAATGTTGCAAAGTTTGAACTGGGAAGACAGCAGTGAGGAGAAGAGCTGCTCGACTAAGCGGTATGTTCCGTGCTTTTAGTGGAGAGATGATGTGGAATGACATTAGCAGACTAATAAGTCTGAGTGGTATTTTCGAAAGTAGGAAAGATGAACATACTGTATGAAGAAAAAGTTGCAATTCAAGAGAACAAGTTGAGGAAAGTAGCCCTATTCGTTAACAGGAAAATTAGTTAGTGTTTGGAGTGATTAACGAAGAGAGAAAGTTTCAAATTATTTGAAATTCCTTAATAAAAGACTAGGAAAACAACTTTTAGGGAATGAGCCACCTGGGCGGATGCCCCAACTGCAGATAACTGTTGATTAATTGATTGATTGATTGATTGATTGATTGATTGATTGATTGATTGATTGATTGATTGATTGATTGATTGATTGATTGATTGATTGATTGATTGATTGATTGATTGATTGATTGATTGATTGATTGATTGATTGATTGATTGACTGATTGATTGATTGATTTTTTGGCCTTGGGCTTAACGGAGATACAGCTATGATAGCTATTCGGAATACGTAACTTATATCTGTGAATTCATGTTGCCAAGACATCCAGCAAAAGTTTCCAAATCAACCCTAAGTAAGGTACAAGTGATAAGTGGTATACATAAAACTGTTTTAAAAGTTCGGGAGTCGCCGCAGAAAGTTACGGCTCATACATTTCACATCTCCGTCACTACTCTACCCTTTTCTCTCAGTCAATTACACTGACTGACAGTGACAATGCAACACCAAGGAGGAGTGGTTCGAAAGGGATGAAAGTTGGGGAAAAAACAGAGACGGCACGGACGAATAATTGATGTTTATTTCAAACCGATATGCAGGTTACACAATGCGCACGGCATCGACTCAGTAGGATGTAGGACCACCGCGAGCGGCGATGCACGCAGAAACACGTCGAGGTACAGAGTCAATAAGAGTGCGGATGGTGTCCTGAGGGATGGTTCTCCATTCTCTGTCAACCATTTGCCACAGTTGGTCGTCTGTACGAGGCTGGGGCAGAGTTTGCAAACGGCGTCCAATGAGATCCCACACGTGTTCGATTGGTGAGAGATCCGGAGAGTACGCTGACCACGGAAGCATCTGTACACCTCGTAGAGCCTGTTGGGAGATGCGAGCAGTGTGTGGGCGGGCATTATCCTGCTGAAACAGAGCATTGGGCAGCCCCTGAAGGTACGGGAGTGCCACCGGCCGCAGCACATGCTGCACGTAGCGGTGGGCATTTAACGTGCCTTGAATACGCACTAGAGGTGACGTGGAATCATACGCAATAGCGCCCCAAACCATGATGCCGCGTTGTCTAGCGGTAGGGCGCTCCACAGTTACTGCCGGATTTGACCTTTCTCCACGCCGACGCCACACTCTTCTGCGGTGACTATCACTGACAGAACAGAAGCGTGACTCATCGGAGAACACGACGTTCTGCCATTCCCTCATCCAAGTCGCTCTAGCCCGGCACCATGCCAGGCGTGCACGTCTATGCTGTGGAGTCAATGGTAGTCTTCTGAGCGGACGCCGGGAGTGCAGGCCTCCTTCAACCAATCGACGGGAAATTGTTCTGGTCGATATTGGAACAGCCAGGGTGTCTTGCACATGCTGAAGAATGGCCGTTGACGTGGCGTACGGGGCTGCCACCGCTTGGCGGCGGATGCGCCGATCCTCGCGTGCTGACGTCACTCGGGCTGCGCCTGGACCCCTCGCACGTGCCACATGTCCCTGCGCCAACCATCTTCGCCACAGGCGCTGCACCGTGGACACATCCCTATGGGTATCGGCTGCGATTTGACGAAGCGACCAACCTGCCCTTCTCAGCCCGATCACCATACCCCTCGTAAAGTCGTCTGTCTGCTGGAAATGCCTCCGTTGACGGCGGCCTGGCATTCTTAGCTATACACGTGTCCTGTGGCACACGACAACACGTTCTACAATGACTGTCGGCTGAGAACTCACGGTATGAAGTGGGCCATTCGCCAACGCCGTGTCCCATTTATCGTTCGCTACGTGCGCAGCACAGCGGCGCATTTCACATCATGAGCATACCTCAGTGACGTCAGTCTACCGTGCAACTGGCATAAAGTTCTGACCACTCCTTCTTGGTGTTGCATTTGCTCTGTCAGTCAGTGTATTATTCGTTTTTAATTCCATCCAGGATAGAACGGCACAAATGTGAGGTTCGTCTCTGTTTGGTAACGTTTAAAACAAGCTGGAGGTGGACAGGCCGATGAATTGTTCCCAAAACCAGTAATAGTTAAAAGGTACTTTCCTGTGGTGCAGATATCAGTTCATCCGTAAATAAATCAGTCGTATTGGAAATATCTTTATTGCTTGTTTACATTAGTACCGTAACAGCCTAAAGCGTGCAGTTTATTGTGGGGAGAAATCGTGTTAATGTTCTCACAAAGCCAGGCTCTTCAAGTCTTCCATTAATAAAAGGAAACTTGAAACTAAAGCTTAAGAAGGCAAAAACGCAATTTTCTTGCACATTTTGTCGGTTAGGTGAAATGTGTATTTGCAGGGGATGAGTGGCTCAGACGGTTGAGGCGCTGGCCTTCTGACCCCATCGTGGGAGGTTCGATCCTGGCTAAGTCCGCTGGTATTTGCAGGTGCTCAAATACTGCAGCCTCGTGTCCTTAGATATAATGGCACGTAAACGAAATCCTGCGGTACTAAATTTCGGCACCTCAGCGTATCCGAAAATCGTAAAAGTAAGGAGTGGTAATAACGTAAAGAAGTATTATTATTATTATTATTATTATTATTATTATTATTATTATTATTATTATTATTATTATTATTATTATTATTATTATTATTATTGAACGGTTATTTTTGCCTTATTGGCTTAATTCATATTTATCTTATAGCATGCGAAAGAAGCTACATTGTTATTGCAATGTTTAAATATTAACTTACATCAAACTCATTACGAAAAAAGACACAAATAACGACAATCACTTACCTTGATCACTCGAGACAGGTATTTCATCTCCTTAACGTCCTCAGAGGTCACATCCCTCTCCCAGTCGTCAGCGAAGACATCCTCCAGTTCTTCAAACACAGCAGTTTGTATTGTTGGATGCAACGCTAGTAAGAGCAGAGTGAAGCACATGGTGGTGGCTGTTGTGTCCGTCCCTGCGAGCAGAAAGGTGTGTACCTCGTCTCTTAACTGCTGTTCATCTAATTCAGCACCTTCAGTTTCGGAATCACGGATATAATTATCTATAATAGAATTCCCTTTGTTCATCCACTCATCGGTTATACTCGCAGACGACTTCAATTCCTGATATTCTTCCAGCTTTCTGCTTAACATTCTGTCACCTATTTTGTGTAAAACTTCTTCCAGTTTTCTCTGTTCCTGTCCCATAGCAGTTAAATAGTAGACGGCATCATAAATTAACCAAGGTCTCATTACACGTTCAGTGATCATCTGGATCGCCCGTTGAATTAAGTCTGCGACGGTTTCAAATTCGAGATCTGTATTCAGTGGAGCGCCTACTGCAGTTTCGCTTATTGTATAACCAGTAAATGTCATCAGTGGGGGCATGAGGTTAAACTTGTTTCCATCAGAAAATTTCTTTAACTCATCGACCAAAATTCGGGATCTGTTGTTGAATACTGGTATATATGTATCTAGAATCTTGTACTGCATTGATGGAGCAACAATCCTTCTCTGCTTCTTCCATGTTTGAGACGTGCATGTGGCTAAACCATTTCCAATAAATCTACTGACTGGCCTCATCACATATTTATCTCTGTTTAACAATCGTGTTTTCACTAATATCTGCTCTGCGTCTTCAGGAGATGTTACAAATACGTATAATAATGGCCCAACCCAAAGTTTGAAACAACGGCCCTCATTTTGACTCCACTGCTGGTGAAGGAGTGCGAACAGCTGACGGGGACTACCACTACATTGAATTGCATTTCCCAGAAGAGGTAATATCGGCGGCCCGGGGATCTTGTTGCCCAGTTGACGGAGTCGACGCCGTGACCACCAAACCTTAAAGACAAACGCACAGCATAGTATTAAAATAGCGATGCCATACTCTGCCTTCCAAACGTGTCCCATGACTGAGGGCACTGAACTGCAGCTGTCAAATCACTCCATCTCTTATATGAGCCAGTTCTTCCAGCAAGGTCGCCGAATTTCCTCTCGGGCTGTTTGTATCCTTGGAATGCAAAAGTTGTCTGGACAGCCTTGGATTGCCAAATTTTCTCGAGTGAAGGTGAAATTTCGGGAGGCAGTGGTCCCGTGGCACAGGTATATCAACCTGAAGATGCCTTCAAACTTATGCAAGCTAATTATTCTGCTTTCCACCATCACAAGAATATGTGGCAAGTGAAAAATATTTCCACCTTCTCAGGTCTCGAATGAGTTTTCATTCAAGTTCATCACCTTCACCTTTTCCAAAGCATTGTTCCTTAAGAGCGCGCGTCTGACGCTTACTTGCGTTCCTTCCAGTTGTGAATTGTAGTGTAGTCATTTTATTACTATATTCGTATGTTACCGTTATGTACGGTAACCCTTTCGTTATTTCAACATTTAACTAAAGGGTGGTTTTCATTTCTTTTAGAGCATAGTAGGGAAAATTGTTAATGATAATTATTAAAATCTGTCTACGTATTTAGCTTTGTTGTTTAATCCTTGTATAGTTATTCCGAAATTTGACATTTATGACAATTTTCATTTCTGTTTGGGCATAGTAACTACCTTTTCTTATTTCGATACGTCTGATCACAGTGTAGAATTATTGTAGTGTAGTTATTTTATTAGAAATTAGCGTGCCTATTGTATTACAGCGAAAAATTTTTGTAGTAGGGGAACTCTCTCTCTAGACATTTAGCTCTTACCAGAATTCTACTGTTGTAATTACGATAGGCATAATTGCAGTTTAGAATTGTAGCAAAAATATTCTTATTAGACAGTATCTTGCTTGCCTTTTCTGTTTGGAAGTAATAATAATGTCCGCCTCTGTGGCGTAATTGTTAGTGTGATTAGCTCCCACTCACAGAGGCCCGGGTTCGATTCCTGGCTCTACCACGAAATTTAAAAAGTGGTACGAGGTTGGAACGGGGTCCATTCAGCCTCGGGTGGTCAACTGAGTTGAGGAGGGCTCGATTCTGTTCTCAGTCATCCTCGAAGTTGTTTTCCGTGGTTTCCCACTTCTCCTCCATGCGAAACCGGGATGTTACCTAACTTAAGGCCACGGCCGCTTCTTTCGCTCTTCCTCGTCTATCCTTTCTAATCTTCCCACCCTCTGACAAGCCCCTGTTCAGCACAGCACGTGAGGCCACGTGGGCGTGGTACTGGTCCTCCTCCCAAGTTGTGTATCTCCAACCCAAAGTCTCACGCTAAAGGACACTGCCCTTGAGTCGGTAGAGGTGGGATCCCTCGCTGAGGCCGATGGAAAAACATACCCTGGAGGGTAAAGGGATTAAGAAGGAAAGAAAGTAAGAAAGAAATTATAACAATAATAAAAACAAGGATACAAAATACAGAGAACTGGCAATAGAAAACAACGCCTGTGGAAACTAGAATCAGTCATCACAGTTCCAACAGTAATATCATGTACTGGTGTTATTCCGAAAAGCTTGCACAGATCTCTGGGCGCATTAAACTTGCATCATCACACATACCTCAAACTACAGGAAGCCACCCTCCTGAGCACCTGCCACATTATGAGAAAGTTTGTAGGAACGACTTTTCATCTGAGTTACAAGAAACAGCATGAAGTTCGAGGCCGGAGTTCCAGTAATACTGAAGAACAGATTTCCAAAACTGGGAGATAAGAAGTTGTTTAGCGACATCATCTGTGCATATTTATTGTATATGTTGTAATTATTTCTGTTGTAAATATTTGTAGACATATGTACCTAATCAGGAGAGTGACTCCTTTCGTACGGCGAGTTATCCCATCATGTTCTCGGCACAACCTGAGCCTTCATAAATGAATGTGATAATAATAATAATAATAATAATAATAATAATAATAATAATAATACAGTAATTATATATTTCCATAGTTAGCCTCTTATTGCGTGTATTTTATAATTAGGATAGGCCTATGTTTAACTACAATAGTTGTAGAGTAGTTATTATATAAGGTTCCTGATTGAACTATTTGTCGTAAGATCTTTGTGTAGTTACAATATTTCCTTCCGCTGACATATTTACATACCTCTATTCATAGAAAAACTTATTTTTTGTCTGTTGATATTTCCGTATTTTAAGAGATGAGAATAGCTAAGAGAGGCAGGTGTAAGGAATGTAGATATGAGTGGATAGTAAGGAAGATGTGGGAAGTGATATCGATTTTGAGAGAGATTATTAGACTTGTAACTGAAGAGAGGAATGAAAATGGCTATCCCTCAATCAATGTACAGGATACGGTGGTAGGCATGGGAGAGGGGAAGAAAGGGGAGCAGTTTTGAAAGACAGGTGGGTTAATGATTTAAGATCAAGGGAAACGAGGGCTAAGTGTTTTCCTCAGACGGTGAGCTCAGGATAGGTATCGGTGAGGAGTCTGTATGTAGATCAGCAGAGGGAAGATTGAGATCGTGGAAGAGCTACAGAGGAGGGTGGGGACAGGAGGAAAGGGAAATATAGAGTAGAGGATAGGAAGAGGGAGGTGGAACAGGGTAGTGAGAGGGTGAAAAGGGAGGAGGAAGTGGTTTCTAGACGTCAGGGAAGTTAAGGGAGACCAGGAGAGGAGGAGTTGAATGAGGAGGATGGGGCTGATGCTCTGGTCATGAGTGACTCAACTGTGAGGCATGTGGGGAAAGTATGTGGAGGAAAGGGAACCAGGGTGCTGTTATCCAGGAATAAGGTTGAGGCAGATGTTTAGGAAAAATAGAAGGGGAGGAAGAGGGAGAGGACAAGATGGTAACTTTCCACGTGGGTACCAATAACGTAAGGTAAACGGGAATAAGTACTGACATAGTTGGGGATGTGAGGGATCTGTTTACAGGAGCACAGAAGATGTTAAGGAAGCAGAGATTGTTATCAGTGGGATACTGTATAGGAAGGATACTGACTGGAGGGTAATTGGGATGTAAATGAGACTGTGGAATGAGTATGTGGAAAACAGGGAATGATATTCGTAGATGGTGATGGGTGGGTAGGAAATAATAATCTACGCTCAGATGGCTTTCACTTGAACCGCAATGGTACATATAAGTTAGGTGGTTTGTTTAGAAGAGTTATATTGCCAGACTGAGTGGCTCAGACGGTTGAGGCGCTGGCCTCCTGACAACTCGGCAGGATAGATCGAGGCTCAGCCCGGTGATATTTGAAGGTGCTCAAATATGTCAGCCTCGTGTCGGTAGATTTACTGGCACGTACAAGAAGTCCTGTGGGACTAAATTCCGGGACCTCTGTTTCTCCGAAAACTGTAAAGGTAGTTAGAGGGACGTAAACCAATTATTATTATTTTTATTATTATTATTATTATTATTATTATTATTATTATTATTATTATTATTATTATTATTGTACCGGTTGGTACACCTCTACGCCGCACATTTAAATTTTCCGCCTTAAAGTACCTTTCTACTGGAGAAACCCTGAACTTTAACAACTGAATCAACTCTACGGTTTATCAGAAGATGTCACTGAGTGTTTTTGATTTGCTTTTGTTTTCCATTGATCAAGAAGTGTGGACATTCTCTAACAGATGTCTCTACCAAAAAACTATGATAATGCACTCTGGTGCGAAGGAATGAACTTTCTTGGAGAAATTTTGTATTCATAAGTTTTGTCTTTACTAAATTTGGTTCTGTCGTTTGTGGGTTGGCAATATTAATCCTTTCTTTCCGCCTGTTTTGAATGTAGCCAATCAGGAATTTCTGTAATTAATTTTCGGCCAATCGGGGCTTTCTTCTTCAATTTTTTGTGTAACTGTGTACTGTAGCCAATAAAAGTTTGAGGGCGGGTTGTTATAATTCATGAAAGATCTCGAACTTTTCACGAGGGTTTTTATAACTGCTGATTTTCTTGTCTCCGAGCCACTTCAACTACATCTTGCTTTGTGTATAGAAGCATAGCATGGGGCAAGTAGCGCTTCTTTCTTCGGGCAGCAGCTCTTCAACAAGGTAATGGCCGATTAACATCTTTCTTTCCTCTTTGCTAGCTCAGCAGTTTAACTCGCGGGGAAGGTTCGAAACCTTTAATATGTAATGTATCTCTTTAAAATGTAAATCACTTTTCAGTCTATGTAAAAACTACAAATTTCTTCAACTGTAAAGCGGGGATAGAAAGTGCCTTAACCTCTCGAGCTCCCCTTCATTTTGAAGTTGAGGTGACTACGTTTTTATAACCGTTTCTTCTCTTCCTTAATGTATTAAAGTTTTCTCATACGAGTCACCTCCCTAGCTTGGGATTAGCCCCTGTGTAATCGGCCTAGCGCCACTTAGGTTTAAAAATGTGTAATTTGGAGTGCTAATTCACGCCTCCATTCCTTTTGCGTTTTGGGCCATTTTTATTAACATAGTATTTGTCCACTAAGGCCCAGGTAGAATGGGTACAAGTTACCCCTGTTTATTTATAAGTATGCCTTAAGGGAAGTTTAGTGTAAAGTCCGTTTATGGCCTCTTAATAGGCTTAAAAGATTGAGAGCGGGTCAGCTCTTTTTGGTATTTTGAAAGGTGCCTCGGGGAGGCGTGACATTTTGATTGCTGGGAGCTAGTGCTCCATGTAATTAGGGGCGTTCTGCCCTTTGGTATTTTGTGGTTGTGAGCTGAGAGCTCGAGGATTGACGAATTTGGGCTCGTAGCCCAGAATTTGTAAAGACCCCTTATCTAGTGAAAATTGTTAAATGTTTTTATCTGTTGAAAATATAACCTTTATTTAAATTTTAAATTCATCTTTAAGAATTGTAGTTAGACCCATTCCAGCCCGCACCTTCTTTCACCTCTGCCTTCCACGGATAACTCCGTAACAATTATTATTATTATTATTATTATTATTATTATTATTATTATTATTATTATTATTATTATTATTATTAGAAGCATAAGAACAAGAACAAAAAGAACAGTTATAGGGAAGCACAGTACATTCAGGGAATCGGGGTGGGACAGGGAGCGGTGATGACAGTATAGAAAGCATGACGTCAAGTATGGGTGATATCATAATGTTAGTGTTGAAGTGTAAAAGTATTGTAAAGAAAGGAATATAATTCAGTAATTATACAGATACGTATATATCTACCAGATGTTGTAAGAGAAATGGAACCGTGGCTGAGAAGTGATAAGTTTTATTATGGATCGGGAAAAGTTCTCACGGAACTGGAGTGTTTGTCGTAGAGCCAAGTTAGGATGGACAGGAGGGGGAGAATTCATACTGGCGAATGAAGAATTAATAAACTACGAAAAATGAAAGACTAGGAACATGACAGTATAGTTGTAAGACTTATCTGTAAACATAATAGATAACTTCATGTTTTGGGGTGAACAGACTTGGCAAGGCTGGCGCTGACAATTATGCTGAATTATTTGATTACATAATCGGTTATGTCGGAAACGACGCTGAAAGGAGCGGTATTGTAGCGGGTGATCTGAACTTACCAGATGGAAACTGGGAAGGGAATGCGAACGACATAAATCTTAACTAACAAATGGTGAACGATTAATATGCGAAGAACTGCTGAATCAAAGTGATGGAACAAACTAGAGGGAAAATATATATTAAGTACTGTAATAGAATGGGTTTAAAGCAATTGTTGCGGTATGTGAGAACAGATATGTACCTGTTTTTAAATGCGGTAAGGAATGGCATGTATATTAAGTAATATACTTATAAAATATATATAGACACTATGCAATCCCTGAAACACCTCGCGAAACAACGTTTTCGGGGCACATACACATGAAGGCAACTTTCTGGTTGCATATATGAATATCGAAATTGTACTCCCTGAGTTGCCTTAGATAAAATACCACTCCTGCTGGTATTTTGGGGTTGTAAAGCTTTCTAAAGATCATACGTTATCAAGCAGTTTACTTTGAGGCATTCATATCGACATTCAAAGAGAAGATTGTATGCTGCAGTGGCCCTTACTTGATGTAGCCTTATCTCTAGAGGTATCATATTTTCTTCTTTAGCTTGCCATTCGTCACACACTTTGCATGTATCCGTGTGTGGCATTTGGAAGACGACATTAAATTTCGTATTAAATATAGTCCTGTATGTGCCACAACTAACGTTCCTCATGCCAGCATCATCCCTGTCTTCTTTGTAGAGCCTATACATCTCTGCAACTGATTTCACAACTGGAATGAACTTTTTAACCATCTTTCTGCAATAGTGACTTATATACAACAGACATTTTTTAATATGGCCCATTACTGATTTCTCATCTTCATCACTTAAGTTATGCTTATAATTACCGTGCTTACTTCTGAGATTCACATGAGGTGATACTATCGAGCTGTTACATGATGATGATCCTTCGCGTTCAGATCCGCATCCTTCCGGCACATTAGCTTTTCTATCGCCTCTGGCTGTAGAAAGACGTCTCCTCGATATTCCGAACACATCGCAAAATGCCTTTCTGCATGCTCTAACTAGATGACCACGGGAATTTTTCACAGAATATGTGAAAGATACGTGCCTTCTACTTAAATGTTCGTTAAATCTCCTCTTTGAGTAAATTCCACTGCATTCTTGCTGACTTATCAGTTCAACCATTTAGCCATGGGCGGTGTCCTTTGTCACAACAAGTACCCCTGAGTCACAAATCGAAGATCTACTGCACAGTCGTTCCCCCAGTGATACTGTATGGAATGGCGACGAGACACGAGCAGATCCTAGACAAACGCCGATGTGCATGCTTAGATGGATGCTGGGAGCCACGCGACTAGACCACACTAAGAACTAAGCGGCGAGGAAAACTCTTATAGTAGACATGATTCCCGATGAAATTCGTAAGGTACGGTCACATGGCCAGAGCTGTACAAGAATATATCGTGAAGCGAACACTTTCGCTCAGCTCAGATGGACAATGGCCGACCTGTAAAGCGGTGGAAGGACTATGTGAGGGAGAGCACGGGGGCTGCAGCTCTTGTGGACTTTGAAGCCTGGGCAAAATGGAGGACGAAATGCAAAAAAGGCAGACCTCACTTAAGGTGGAAAGAATACCAGGAATGAGATGAAGAAGAGAAATCGACTATTCTGTCGGTTTTGAACCTACGATCTTATGATCCAGTAGCTGACTGTCTACCACTAATCTAGTGCAGTACCGCATTAGGCGAGGGAATCAAGGAAGATGAACGTACCAGCAGTAGAGGCTTGTCATGCACCTCCGGGGGGGGGGGGTTCTTAATTAATAAATGGAGCATTACTACTATGAAAGGAATATGGGGATGTCCGAATTTCCGGTGAAAACCGGTCCAATCCCTGCTTTATCCAGCACAAGTGCTACATCCAGTCACCAGGCTTGAACCCAGGACAAGCGTTAAAGCCCGATAATTCACCGTTTAGGCGCGAAGGGGCAACCAGTGTGTAATGAAAATAAAAAATGAAATCTGAACAATCAAATTACACCTCATAATTAAATTAATTAACGCATTCCTTATGCCCAGTCTGATCTTCACACTGTTAGCGGAATTGCTACTATTAGTGAGTCAGAAAACAAAACAATAATACGAGGGCTGTAAGCAAAGTAATGGTAATATTGACAGAACGCAATATTTAACGAACTAACAAGTCAATGCACTCCTTCAATATAGTCACCCGCAAAGTCTATTACCTTTTGCCAAATGTCAGGAAGCCTTTGGGGACCGTTGGCAAGACGTTCTCTGTTGATGACAGAGACAGACGCCCTACGGCGCAGATTACAGTTGCCACGTCAGGAAATCGGTGGCCTCGGAGAGGTTCCTTCAACTTCGGAAACAGGTGAAGTCTCAAGGACTCGTGTCTTATGAACACGTTGGGTGTGCGTTGCAAATCCGTAGTCTCACTCCAATCCACACGGAACGGTTGACTATCGTGCAACCGTCCTATTCGGTAATGCATTCTCGCCACAGGCTTCACGTAATCCTCAATAACATTCTGATGCATTTTTTGCCACGGGCAACCTCGATTTTAATCCACGAACGCTGATCACCTTTTGAAAACATACTTTAGAGCGATGAAATCGACACTCTTCACTTCAACGCCACACAGCAACAACACTCCCAATTGGATGCCCGTCAAAAGTACACTAGACATTTACAACATCGCCACCTGACCTCTCCCACATCCTACTTGCGCATGCCCGATCCCCTGCGAGTGTCTCGACTACGTTACTACTGCTTATTTACAGCTCTTGTATATTCAAAGGTTCATAAGAATTTTCTTCCAACATGAAAACCTTCGAACATTATTCAGATTGCTTCAAGATGTTTTAATAGTTTTTGACAGCAGCCTTAAAACGTTTACAGAAAACAGAGAAATGTTAATTTTAATGTAGGCCTACATTATATTCTAAATCTTGAGCCGTATTACCATTTAGCGTCTCGAGAATAACAAAATAAGAAATAAAATATCCTAACAGGAACAAATAGGTAATAACAACAGGCGAGTTTGCGATTTCACATGGTTCTTAATCTTATGATTATAAATCACGCGACCAATAATTGTATACCTCACATGCTCATGGTTTCGAGTGAAGGTGGATTCGAGACTCACTTTCGGCACTTCTAAAATGGTTTTCCATTATTTCCCATTTTCACACCGTGTATCTTACTTAAGGCCGCTGTCACTATCTTCCCAGTACTTTTACATCGTTGGCGAAAACTGCATTTGATAGTGCACGTTAAACACGTAGCACAAATGATCTCGCATGCACTGCAATTCGTGGTCACTTTAGGCTACGTCTGTATAGATAGGTGCCTAGATAGGAGCTGTGGTAGGAAATGTGGTGGCCGCACTGCACGGAGCTGTGTTACTTGCTCTCAAGACGAGGATGAGTTAAAAATGTCTCTGTCGAAGTTAGGACTTTTTGAGAATTCTAATTTGAAGTACGAACTATTGTACTTGCGTTCTTCTTCTTGTTGGATACACGAAGTGAATGAGCCTAAGTCTGTGAATGAGTCGTTTAATCTCTACAAACAGTTACAATATCATCCGGACACATTTAATGATTATTTACGAATGACTACAAAAACGTTCGATATTGTGCTTACTAAATTCAAGAGACACTGCAAAAGCAGGACACCAACTATAGGAAATGCATATCACCCAAAGAACGATTCGCGCAAGTCCAGTTAAAAGTGAATCAAAGCTACGTAAAAGGTACCTCAAGTACAGAAACAAGTTCACGTTTCTACCTGGATAGCAGCTTGGAAAAACAGCCCAGTTCGTTCGCTCAGACGCTCAGAGACTATCCAGGGAGCTGTGCCAAGCCGAGCGGTCGGTGCGGCCACTTCCATTCGTTCTTAGAAGTTCGTTCGCTTGGATGGGCCATCCTAGGGACTATCCACCATCTAGGCTGCTAAGCAAGGCACCTCTGGTGTGGACGTAGCCTTAGTAAGTCAGCATACTAGGAATAAACTATCCCTCCCCAGAAACAAGAAATACAGTACCATACCACACGGCCGCCGCAAGGCAAAGATGATCAGGGAGATGCTACGAGCTGGGGCCCGTTATGTTGTGTTATGTTATGTTATGCCCGTTATGTTTTGAAAATATGTTTAAGGATTAAGTGAACCCCACCACCGATATTTTCAAAAACACAAGTCTATTCGTGTTCAAAAATTTAAATCGACACCAGGGGTTGGACCTTTGAACATTTGCGTTGTTTCTCTCCGCTCTTCAGCATCAAGTTGTCGGTGCTTTAACAGAACTGGGTAGCTGTTGCCATTTGCGCTGAACCGTCGACAGGCCTGCTTATTGTCATTTTATTTTGTAACGCCACTAAGTAAATTGTACATCTATTACATTTCCAAGTAATTACTTTTATACTGTATTCTCATATCACCCTAGAGATTGATGAACTCTTTAAATTGTTAATTTTTTTAAAATTCTCTTTTCATCTGACCGTTGTTTTGGGGCAGTACTTTTCCCCATTCCTTCTCGCCCCCCCCCCTTAAATCCGCGCCTGATCTGTACTAAATGGATGAGAACTACACATAGGTAACTCTCCTGAAGTAAGTCCTCCACAACAAATTTAATTAAACGGTCTATATTCTGTCATAACATCTATGTGCACACATAATCATGAAAAAATATATAAATCGGTCCTACTTCAATTTATAAATATACAGGGAATTTTCGCCTAGTAGCGATAATATTGTTTTACTAATCATGGAGGTTTACCAACTATAACTAGTTCTGAGATGTGTTTGCATTCACGTATTTCAGACGATTTAGTTGGGAAGAAAATGCATACAAGGCTGGTGTGCTTAGGGTTTCACAAACGGACCCGAAAAAGAGTTTATAATATAATTGGACAACTGCTTGTTTACAACACCTTCAGGGTCTTTTTATGAGTGGAAATAATAACCACACCCTTGGATAAATTGTTAGCATAGTGGTTTCCGTTCAGAAGACCACAGATTCGATTCCTGACCATGTCGGGGATTTTACTGTTAAATCTTCAACGTTTTGCTGGAATGATGACCCATTTTGATGACCTCCACCGGTTATCTAAGCAGTACTCCCCGGTTTTTTATGGTACACATTTCATGGTCTTAGATTCATACAGGAAAAAACACAGGTGACCTTACTGAAGAATTTGGTGCATGAGACAAAATATAGGATTTGTTTTATGTTGTTGCCAATCTGAGCATCAAGCACAGTTTTGCTTTATTCGTTACACCTGTAATTCCAATATTTCACTTTGTTTCAAACAAAAATTATTTTGTACGAGAAACACTTACAGTATTACGTTTGGCAATTAATATAATTGTTTTCTTGGTTTCATGAAAAAAAATACTTACCTGGTCTTTTCCTTGTACCCTTCATAAATATTCTCGTTCCTCTTGGTATCTAAGAAACTAGATCCATCTGTACATAAGTCTAGTACGGTCGATATCGATGTATGGGTGTGACATGGGTAACTCCCAAAACTCTTGAAGGAAGAAATTTGTACATTTGGGAGGAAGGAGCTGAGGAATATCTACCATCCAACATAAAACTCAGAGGATGGAAGACGGGAAGGAAAACAGCAAAAAAAAAAAAAAGTCGACGTCTTTGGGCGGCCGAATATTAGAAAGACGATAGGAGAGAAAGTCTTGAGTGATTATGGTAGGTCCGAAGACCAGAAAAAATTGTCCCAAACCGAGTGCTTCTTCTGTGCTCTCAGTATAACAAGAGTGCCTCAGTTAAGGAAAATACAGAAGTTGATGACATGATGTCCCTGCTACAGTTCATTCCATCAGTATACCAAGACTTCTACAAGAATCTAACACCGACTAAGAGCACATGTGTCTGAAGGAACGAGACTGGGCGAGTTGGCCGTGCGGTTAGAGGCGCGTTGCTGTGAGCTTGCATCCGGGAGATAGTGGGTTCGAATCCCACTGTCGGCAGCCCTCAACATGGTTTTCCATGGTTTCCCATTTTCACACCAGGCAAATGCTGGGGTTGTACCTTAGTTAAGGCCACGGCCGCTTATTCCAACTCCTAGGTTCCTATCCCATCGTCGCCATAAGACCTATCTGTGTCGATGCGACGTAAAGCCAATAGTAAAAAATACCAAGAGGCGTAGGAATCGTGTTATGGCGATATTTTAAAAGGCAAATGGCCGATGCGACGTAAAGCCAATAGCAAAAAAGACCAAGAGGCGTAAGAATCGTGTTATGGCGATATTTTAAAAGGCAAATGGCCGATGACAGTACAACGTGAGCAACCGACCAGAATGTATGTGTGGTAAAGTGAGTGCAGTATAACATGATTGGCATAGACCAATATCATGCGGCGATCCGTGGCTGGCAAAGGAGGCTGAAGAAGACGACGGGGTATGCGGCGAACAAGGGAGAGCTGGGGAAGATCGGCGAGGCTATCTTGGCAGCGACGGTGATGATTATGCTATCAATTATAGGAGGCGTGGAGATGAATCCAGGCCCTGACATGAGCTGGGAGGACTGGGAAAGAATCAGTTGGCTGATAGGAGACGCCGTAAAACATATACTGGAGATGCACTGGTAAAGGAATTGAGAAAGGAACAAGCCAAGGGATTTGAAGATAGGAAGACATGGTTCAAGGAACAGTGGAGAGTTACGAAAAAAAAAGAATAGAGGAGAATGAGAGAGCAATGGGAGTGCTAAAAGAGCAGGTAAAAAATCTGGGAAAGGAAGTGGCGTCTCTGAGGAATGAGCTCCGTCTCGTCAACCAAGCAAGGATGAAGAAATGTATATATATCTATGGATTACAGGATGAGCGGAGTGAAGAAAAAGTGAATTTTATATATAAAGTGGTGGACCTCGTCCAAAATAAGCTGAAACTCAACTTCAGTGAAGTGGATATGGACGATGTCGAAAGAGTAGGAAAAGTGAAAGGTAGGAGACCAGTGAAAGTTAAGTTGATGTCAACTATAATGGCGGATATAGTGTTAAAAACGCAAGGAACTTACAAGGTAAAATGATCGGGATAAACAAAGACTTGGGAAGAGAAGGGATTGAGAATATGAAAATCTTACCAAAACACTTAGGCAAAGCTAGACACCAAGGCCTCAAAGCATTTATTAAGGATCGAAGGTTAGTGGTAACAAATGATATTTGGTGGCGTGTTTGGTCTGTAACAAAACTAGAAGGTATGGAGGAAGAGCTGAAACAGGAAGAAGAACGATCGAAGCGGCCAGGAGATAGACAGGAGTACGCCCAAGAGAAGGGAGAGAACGTGGTAACGATGGGTGAACTGCCGAGACAAGAAGTACAGTGCAAGATAGTGTGAGTGAAATGTCAAATGTGCATGTTCAGGAAGTGTTAACAGATAGTGTTCCGAAAGGAAAAGAGAATACATTGATTGCCGACCTGGGGGGACAAGAAAGAGACCTTATGACCAAGGGAAAAAGCAAGAGCCTGAAGGACCTGTGAGGGGAAAATAAAGATTTAGAAAATAAAGAGAAGAAGGATGACAATAAAGCGTCAAAGAATGATGGAAGGGAGGTAGAAGCTGAGAGCGAGAGGGTGGCGAGAAGTAAGAAAGGTATAAAAAAAGCTGTAACTAGGCTGGAAGGTACGATTTGTTAATATTGAAGGTGTATTGAGTAAAATAGGCAATATACATAAAAATGAAAATTTTAATAGAAAGTTTTGATATTGTAGCACTTATGGAAACATGACTAGAAGTAGGCACGGAGGATTCATGGTGAGGCACAAGTCAAGGAAGAGATTATGTAAAATGGGCCGCGCGCCCGGAGGAATAGCGGTGCTAGTCAAAGAAGAGTTGAACGAAGGTATAGAGCATATTGAGAGAGACATTGAAGGGGTTATGTGGATAAGATTTAACATGGCATAGAGAGAGAGGTAGGGAAAGAGAAACATGTATGTTTGGCTTTTGCCTACTGTCACCCCAAGGAATCTCCATATGAAAATGATAAGTTCTTTGAGGAATTATTATTAGAAACTAGTATCATTAGAGGAAGGTATGAGGATGACGGAATATTGTTACTTGAAGATTGGAATGCCAGAATAGGCGAGCGAAGTCTGAGGTATAGTAAGGAAGAAGAGTTGATAGTAGGATCAGTAAGAAATAGTAATGAAAAGGTAATTAATAACTACGGTAGAAAATTTTTAGAATTATGCGAAGAAGGGAATTTCTGCATTCTGAGCAGCTGTTAGGAGGGGTGGACAGAGAAGGTAAAATGACCTATATTACTGAACAAGGTGTGAGCGTAATTGACTTAGTAATGAGTTCAGAGGACTTGCTATATAACATGAAAAGCATAGTGTTGGAGGACTGGACCGAATCACGCGACGCTCCGGTATGAATTAGTTTGGTGAGGAGAGAGGAAAGCAAAGAGGAAGAGAGAAAATGTATGATAGAGTGGGGTAGTGGTTATATTAAATATATGTGGACAGAGAACTCAAATGGAGAGCTAGACGCATTTATGGATAAAGAAATACAATTAATTAGAATTAGCTGGGGAAGGACGGTGAAGGAAAAAATATAGATAGAGCGCTGGAGTTATTGGAATACCCTGTAAGGAGAGTGAGACGCGCAGTCGAGCACAGCAGAAGGAAAAAACAGAAGGGAATGGTTGGTATGACATGGAGCGTGAGGTCCGCAGAAAAGCAGCGTTAGGAGCAATAAAAGAGTATAGAGCAAAACGAGGGAGCAAAGATCGGGAAGCATTTTGCAGCCTGAGGAAAGAGTATAAAAGTAAAATTGCGGAGAATAAGAAGCAGTGGTTGAAGGACCAATCAGAGTGAATAAACAGGGAATGCAGAATGAATCGAACTGTAAAAATATAGGAGAGAATAAATATGATCAATAAAGGAGGGAAAGGACTGAAGAAAATGAATATTGACTATGTAAAGTGGGTGACATATTTCAGCGAGTTGTCAGGAGGAAGGGACGATTGGGAGTGTAAGGAAAGAAAGTAGACCTTGTGGTCTAACGTGGAAGTAAATACACACGAACTAGATAGCGATTTCACGATAGAAGAAGTACAGGGTGTGATTGGGAAACTGCAGATGAAATCAGCGGGGGGAGGAGGAATTGTATTAGTAATGTAGGCTGGAAACGAATAAGTAAATACGGCCAGATGGTAGAAGGAATTTAAAGCTATTCAACAGGATTTTCAACGGGGCGAAGATACCGAAGGAATGGGAATGTGGGATAATATGCCCAATATATAAAAAGGAAGGGAATAGAAATTTACCTAATAACCACCGAGGTATAACTTTTAGATTCATTGAGCAAAATTTACACAGGAGTCTTAGCTAGTAGACTAAGGGATTGGGCTGAAAAAACGGTATAATCTGTAAATATCAGGGATGATTCGGGAAGGGGAGGCAAACAATAGATAATGTCATGATTGTGAAAATGCTAGCGGAGAAATACACGGTGAGGGAAAGAGGCAGCATATTCTTGGCAGCGGTCGATTTTGAGAAAGCGTTCGACACGGTGAGTAGAAAAGCTTTAATAGAAAAACTAGGGAGGCTGGGAGTCTCTAGGAAAATGATACGTGCGGCAGAGGCGCTGTATCAGAGATTATATAGTAGCGTCAAACTAGAGGACAATTAATAAGCAAACCAATAGAATGTAAGCTGGGTCTCAAACAAAGATGGAAATTATCGCCCATATTATTTATACTATTTATAAATGATATACTGGATGAGAACGGAGGGGCTGGGTGGGCTGTACTGGCGGTGGGTAATATGGAGATCCCAGGCATGATTTTCGCTGAAGATTTACTGTTAATGACGCTGACTAGAGGTGGATTGAAGAAAAGTTTGGATAAATTAGTAGATTACGCGAATAAATGGTCACTGAAAATTAACTATAATAAATCGAAGGTGATGATTATAAGTAAGAGAAGGAAGGCAAAAAAGTAAGGGAATGGAGGGTACGGGGGGAAAGAATAGAGGCAGTAGATAGATTAGAATATCTAGGAATGATACTAAACAGAAAAGGAGGACGGGGCGACCACATCAAGAGATGCAGATTGAGAGGGGTTGCAGCCCTCGCAGCAATAAAAATTCTAGTCGCAAAGTACCCAGGGGTAAGCTATAAAATACTGAGGCAATTACAAAAATCTCTGGTCCTAAGCAGAGCTTTATATGGGGTTGAATTGTGGGGATTAGAAAAGAAAAGGGTCAGCCTGACTCAAATAATGTATAAATTCAATAAGGCTGTTATGAGACTACCGCAATGTACATCCAATATGGGAGCATTAATCTCATGCAGAGAGTTTATCGAGCTAGACTGTGTTAAAAGGGTATTAAATTATTGGTCTAGACTAAAACGCGGTAGGGGCGGTATTCTGCTGCAGGAAGTATATCGATATGAACTGGAAGGAATGTATGATGAGTGTTGGCTAACAAAAATCAAGTTATGTTGAGGATTTGGGTATGGGATATATTTGGCGAGAGGAATGGAAGGGGAATAATAGCAGAATGCAGAGGGCCTTGACAATGAGAATTAAGGACATCCAGGTGCAGAATTGTTCGGAAGAATGTAGAGAAAGGCCTTCGCTCAGCCTATTCTATAAGGTCTACCAGATCTCCAACTTAGGTATAAGATTCGGGGGTGGAAGATTAAAGGGTGGGTTACTATGGTTACTATGGTGGCTGATAGGGGTGCATAGAAATAAAGGATTGATCAGGAGCAAAGAGAGCTCTCAGTGCATACTGTGTGAGGCTAAATATGATTATCTACAGTTACTTTGTGATTGTATAGCGACAGAGAAACTAAGGGCAAAATACCTAAATGTTAAGCAGCAAAAGATGTGTAGACAAAAAGATGAGCAAAAAATTATTGTAAATATGTAAAAGAAGGGAGACATGTGAGACGCGGAATATGGGAAGCGAGCGGCTCCAGCTTCACGTGGCCAGCCGCAATGGAATGGTGAGAGAACCGCACTGTCATTTGGTAAGGTTGTTGGGGTCTTCCTTAGGGCCCCATGGATAAGGCTGGTCTTGTCATCATCGGGAGGGCGGATTTCTTTTCACTAGGGGTGATGACACGGCCGGGCAGTAGCAGTAGATTGACATTAATATTATTTCTTGCTTTTATTTAATTATATTCTATTTTTCATTTTATTTTGTTTCTTAATATTAAGTGCAGACGATGGACGTGGCATGTAGGGACTCAGGATGACTGCTGTGGAGACCCTCCTTTGGGAGTGTCACTTTTCCGGGGTATACAATGGACCTCATGGCACGCCCAAGGAAGCTTGTATTTCTCTTTCTTTATTTTGTTGTTTATTGTCATGCATGGAAAGGGCCTTGTGAACGTGTATCGGTGCTAATCGCCTGTTATGTTCAATAAATATTAATACAAACGGCCGATGAAGACGGGCCAACGCCTGTGATCTATACTTGTGATTGTGACTGTCAATGCCTGTAAAAGTTATCTTCTCCTATGTGCCTCATGGTTCTGTTTAGGATAATAAATTATGATGATGATGATGTTGATGAAGAAGAAGAAGAACTTTAGAGTGACTATTTAGTGGTCGGTCGTAAATTAAAGGAAGACAACCACTGCCGCTGCGAGGTAGTTTTATTTGTAGAGATATAGTCATATTCACGTTAGTTCATAGTAAATGATAGTTACTTCATACATCCAAATGATTTTAATGTAAATACCATAAGATCAAAATCTACTCTGCCGTGTTTCTTAAACGTTTCACCCAATTTTCTTCACCCTGTATTACATCGGCATATTTTTGCTTCACTTATACAGTAGATATTTCATACCCAATGTTCACATTGAAGTACTTTTCCCCGTAAAAGATTCACCCAAAATGTTTCTCCCTGCGAACATCCCATATGTTTAACCCACAGATTTATCAATACGAGATATATGTACATTTAATTCTTTGTCTTTTAAAACTGATGCTGCTGTCCACAGTTAGTTGTATCCCGTCTATAATGTGATTGAACACCCGCAAACAGTTAAGTTGTCCAAGACGTGACCTATCTCCTTGAAACTACTGAACCTTCTTGTTACGTTAAAATAAGTGTATTTCCTGCAGTGTTCCTATTTGAATTTCCCTGCCTCAGTTTCAGCAAACGTGTCATCAATGTCATGTTGCTTGATATGATATGGTAGAATGTGCAAAGTTTTTTCCTTACTTTGCACTGGGATCTAGTATGCCAGCACAACATTAAGTTCACTTTCACTGCATACCGTGCTCTGCAGGGTGGAAAGATGTGTACGGTAGCGAAGTTATGCTGCAAGTTTACGTGTCCCCTCTGCGCTCATATGTGCCGAGTTAGTGCACGGTTTTATGTGCACTGAAAGTACTCCGCAAAGCCGTTCACGCCATCTAGAATCTCATCGTGTTCAGCGTCCAAAACACCTCGAGTCGTTCGGAGGGATGAACATGGTGAGGGGTTGAAATAAATGAGAGTGAAAAATCTGGGGAGAAGATTCCAGGAAGAAGGTGACTTATTTCAAGTTATTCCTAGGTTGGAAAGGATGGGATGAAACGTCCGGTAATCACCACAGTTTTGATAAAGTAAAATTACAGGCACTACATTCGTCTCGCTGTGTCAGTTTGAAGTTTTGTCTGTTCCTGTGGCAACATTTTAATAAGAAATTCTGCTTCTGGCCTCAGAAATATTCCAAGCCCCAGTTTCTGAAGATCTTCGTAAGGGACAATAGGCAGCACCCGGTACTTCCTCAACACTGTTGCCAACACAATAGGCATCACCATCTCGGCGTACTTGAAACCAACACATATTCTAGGTCCCGCTCCAAACGGCATGTAGCTGTATGGATGTCGATCAGTCGATCGTTCAGGCAGGAACCGATCTGGGTCAAATCGTTCAGGATCTGGAAAGTAGCGAGGATCTCGGTGGATGAAGTAGTTAATTATCAAGCATGAACAACCTGCTGGGAGCGTGCAGGTCTTGAGTTCGATCTCCTCGTCGACGTCTCGAGGCAATACCGCCACTACGGGAAATAAACGCATGGTTTCCTGAAACAAAAAAAGGAGAGAAATAAATACCCAATTATTTCTTCTGTGTCTTAATGATTGGTATTCTGGCGGTACTTTGAAGTACCGTCTAAAATAAAGCCCTATGTAAAATCATAGATAGTTAGAACAGTACGTTGAGTTCTGACGGTACTTTGAAGTGACCTAATGAGGATAATGGAAATCTTTAGGTGGCGTGATTGATGTATATGACACTCCTGACTTCTCCTGTGCTACCGAAAGATGCTTCTGGTTCCCAGGCATATAGGGTTTATTTCATTTCGTCCAAAACTTCAGAAATCACATTAATCTGCCCACAACCTCCCTAGAAGATCCTATAGAAAACTTTCAACTGCTTTTCAACATTCATCCGACGAAGGGAATGTTACAGCCACAAGGTCATCAACTGATAATGAGCCAAATCGCAGTGAAACTAAGAAGCCGAAACCGACACGTAGAACCAACGATATTAAGATAAATTTGATGGAAATCGACATTGAAAATGTAAAGGAACCGCAGAGATCTTTAAAGCATAGAGTCTGATTGGTGAGGGGCTCTTAAACGAACTGATTATTACCATAAAAAGTCTATTTCAAGAGCACGCCCTCCGAACCAAGAAAATAAAATAAAAGCCCAAAGCAGATTCGACATTAAATGATAAATAAGGTACTGAGAACTTCCTAACTGTCTGACTGAATTTTGAAACTTATATAAAACTCTGCATTTAATTGAAAATCTGAATATCTGCATTTATAATGGAAAATATGAAAATTAACATTCATTAAATAAAATACACACTCGTCGAACCCTGTACTGACACTTACTTGTTACCTGCTTACTTACACATACGTTATTTGAAGGGCGCCAGCTGTCACTCAGTACAGCAATAATAGAATGAGACTCTTGACCATCTCTAGGGTGTGGGGTAATAAGCTTACTTTTGACAACATACCATATAAGTTCTGGGAAAAGGAGATTGGCGTTCGGTTTCCCCATTAATTTTGAGGTTAAGATATTTTACTGTCAATGAAATGAAACTCTGAATTCGTTTGATAGAACAATATATATTCTTTAAATAATATATCAAAAAATAGTGAGTCTTGTTGCGATAAAACAGATAAGAATATGAAATTATGACATTGCAACTGACAGAAACTAGGCATGAATTTGAATTCTTCTTGACCGGACATTTAACAATTTATACGAAATATTTCCCTCACTGATTCACTTGACTGTACCTTTAACACTTTGAGTGTAATTACGACGTAATCCATTGCTCTGGTGTTTACTGTAGATGTGTCACGCCTAACGTGGTGATACATCCTTGAGACTGCTTCTTCTCCATATCATCTGACTTCTTTGTAAGTCAATATGGTATGACCTCTTGGCAGGTCCAGGGTTGCCCTCTCTGACTCCTTGGTAAGCCTTGCGTCCGCGTCTTCCACTAAGTGACGGACCAACCATTTGGTCTCACTCTCTCAATGACCAATAATGGCTCACTGAGTCTTCACCATCTCTCGTTCACACTGGTTGGCTGACCACTTAAGGCCTCTTGATCTAGTAGACTACTTCACTGTACTGCATCCGTATAAGTAATGACTGACGCTACAATGTGCACCCACCTTATATAGACGTTGGTTGACACAGCTACGTAATCTCCAGAAATAACAATGACATACTCCCACCTACGCGACAGATATTACAAACAGTGGTGAAATAGCCCCGCGGCTATGAGTCCGTGCGCGCATTGCTAAATAAATACGATGACGTAGCCATGGCTTGGCGATGACTTGGCAGAATCGCCAACACTATTGCAATATAACAACGTCACTTCCAATCTCTGATATAAACAACAATTCTCACTGTACAGGTATTGAGTGTTATACTACACATACGTATATATGTATACATCTAAGTGCAATCTTGCAAGCAACAGGCAATTGCAAAATTGAATAAAACGGATAATTACAATAATAGTACAATATCACAGATAACATAATAATAATACCGACATAATAATAATAATAATAATAATAATAATAAAATACAGATAAAATCATACAATAATAAAAATACAGATATCATCTTGTAACGGGATTTGAACCGTTACAATTCGCCTCCCTCATAAATAAATCGAAGAACAAAGAATCGATTGATTTATGAACAAAATTATATATATAACACTGACACAGATAAACACTTTAAATGAGTATACAACAATAATTTTCTTTTTCAGCATCCATACATTTTATAATACATCACATATATGAGAATTCTTCTCGCACATTGTCATCGCAGATAACTGTCCAGTGTCCCATTCTCATACAATTCACAAGAGCATAGCCCTTAATTTAACACACACAAATAATTTCAATCAATATACAACATTCTTCTCCTTTTTTTAACATATCAAAATATTTTGTGAAAATTCACTTATATGAGAACTTTTCTTGCATATTGTTATCGCAGGTAACTGTCCAATGTCCTGTTCTCCGTTTTTTTTGTCACACAGTACATGACAATGTAGCACTTATTCTTCCAATACACCAATACGACACTTGGTTCACACGCAAATCGTAGATGTTAGTTTTATTTTGCCAGTTTCTCACAAAATATAATCATCTTACTCTTATTTCAACAAATCTCACGTGAAATACTTCTTTAAGTTCTTAATGTTGTAAGTACCGACAATCTTCCCTTCCTGATCTTTTAAGGAATATGCACACTTCCCGATACGGCTCACAATAGTGAAATACCCCTGATACAAAAGAAAGAATTTGGACATATTTCCCGCCTCTGCAGATGATGGGAATGGAACTCTAAGTAGCACCTTGTCACCCAAACTGAATTCGTCCAATTTTGCCCTTTTCTGCTGGCGAATGCGTTTATTGCCTGCTTTGATTAAGTTTTCCCTAGCCAGCTGGATATAATAATCCTTAGATTTTCCCTCTCCCAAGTCTAAGCCTAGCATACTTGCAATATGATCGGTTGGCTTCCTACCAAAATGAATTTCATACGGCGTACATCCCGTAGACTCGTGTAACGTAGTGTTACACCATCGTTCTACATCACCCAGTCGTGAAAACCACGAACTGTGCTTATCATGTACGTATGCTCTGAATATTCTCCCGATCTCTCTCATGACCCGCTCGACCATATTACCTTGTGGGTATCGAATAAACGAATATATGGCCTTAACACCCAGTTCATTCAACTTGGTAGTCCATATCTTTGAACTGAACTGACTGCCGTGATCTGATAATATTCTGAGTGGACATCCAAACTCAGGAATATATCTGTCAATAACCTGCTTTAGGCAACCCCTTCCCGTAGCTTTTCTCAGGGGATACATTTTGACATATTTGCTGAAGGCATCAATCAAAACGAACACATACCGGTATCCATACCGAGATTTTACTAGTTGCCCGAACAGATCTACGCATATAAGTTGGCCTGGCTTGTCTACAATGACTGCTTGCCGTGGACCCTCTAACGTCCTGTTAGGATGCTTACTACGTTGACATAGATCACAGGTCGCAAGTAATTTCCTAATACTCCTTCCCATATTCTTCCACACAAAATTCCCTTGAATAGCATAAAGAACCTTGTTTGCCCCAAAATGACCGAGTTCTTTGTGATAATACCAAATCATGTCTTCCTGTAATGCCTTTGGTACACAAACTTTAAATTCTCCAGAATGACACTTCCTTGACAGGAAACCACTACTTAGTTTGTATTCATGTTTACCTTTCTTCACAAGAACATCTGCCTCCTTATCTCTTAACCAGGTCAGGATAACATTCATCTCATCGTCCCTCTCCTGTTCCACCATGAGATGACGTAATCGATCTCGTTCTGTCATGTTGTCCGTCACATTACCCACACATACCAGTATTCCTTCTCTGATATCTACATACCTGGACTCCGTATTACCTGATAAATTCCTGCTGAGGAAATCGGCTAAGACATTATCTTTACCTTTAATATGTCGAATAGTGAAGTCATATTCACTGATAGCTAAAATCCACCTTGTCATTCTATTACTTGTTAACTTACATGTCTTAATAAATACTAATGCCTGATGATCTGTCCATATCTCAAACTTATTTCCTAATACATACATCCTAAATTTGCTTAATGAATAAATAATAGCCAAGAACTCAATTTCCGTGATGGTATACCTTTTTTCAGTCAAGCTGAGTCCCCGACTCGCCAAAGAAACAATACCCAAATTTCCTTCGTCATCCCTCTGACACAAACATCCGGAAATGCCCTTTTCTGACGCATCGGTCATGAGTACGAACTCGCGATCAGGCATAGGGTATTTTAACATAACGGCATCATTAAAACCTTTCTTCAGCCTAAGAAATGCCTCATCATGTTCAACTGTCCACTTCCATTTAGCTCCACCTTTCAATATGCCTCTGAATGGTTCTAACAACGCTGCATATTGTATGACAAAACGTCTAAAATAATTACAGACCCCTAAAAATGATTTTAACTGTTTACTATTACGTGGAGTGCTCGTGTTGTTAATCTTCTCTAATCTCGTTTGTTCTGGTTTCACCCCCTGTGCAGATACAGTGTGGCCCAAAAATGTAATCTGTTGTGTGCAAAATGTTGACTTATCCAATTTTAATGTGAAGCCTCCCTCTCTGACTTTCTGTAAGACTATGTTCAAATGTTCCATGTGTTCTTCAAAAGTGTGAGATGCTATTACTACGTCATCAATGTACATGGTAACAAAATCCCCTGTATCCCGACCTAAAACTCTAGACATAGCACGAATCAACGCTGCCGAAGACGTTTTTGTACCAAACGGGACTCTTGCAAATTGATACAAACAATTCTTATATGCGAAAGCTGTGAGAGGTCTGTCCTCTCTTCTGAGGGGAATTTGCCAAAATGAAGAAGACAAATCCATGATGGAAAACCATGTTTTTCCTTCAAAACGCTGAATGAGTTCTTCCACTGTTTCAGGCCTCTGTTGGTCTGCCTCAATCCTCTGATTCATAAGCCTGGCGTCAATACACAGCCTGACTGACCCGTCCTTCTTGGCAATGATAATTAAAGGATTAATACTATGGCTACAAGATGGTTCAATTATTCCGTAATCCAGCATAATGTTTATCTGTTCTTCGACAGCACTAGCATATTTGAGTGGAATGGGGTACTTAGGTCCCACAAATGATGAATGGTCATGTACAACAAATTTGTGTTCATATACATGTGTTCTTCCTGGCTTATCACTAAATACATCTCGATGCTCACCTAACATCGAACACAACTGCTCCTCCTGTAATTCACTCAAATTACTTCTCGCCACTGTCTCATACAGACTATCCCTTGGATCCTGTCTTATGCACACGTGACACACGTCAAAACATCTCCTCTCACTAGGAACACCTTCACTCACCTCCCTAATACCTTTACCAGAACACACGTTATCAACACTTACCTCAGACCCTTCATAATTCACACATACTTGTTTGCTCGTTTTCCCCCAGGACAAACACACACTACCCGAATCAAAGTCTAATCTAGCTCCATGATTTGTAAGCCAGTCAGCTCCTAAAATAACTGAATACACCAGATTTGGCACAACAAGGCATGGTTGAAAGTTACATTCATTTTCAATCGTAATTGGTACTGCTATCATTTTATTTACTCTCTGTGACTTGCTACCCACCGCTGTTATAATGAAGGTTTGCCTCACAGGAATCTCTGTTATATTCTGACTTTCTTTCAGAATTTCCTCGTAAAGCTTGGAGCTAATACATGACCTTTCACTACCAGAGTCTAATAATACCTTTACTTTTCTTCTCCATATCATAATTTCTATCGTCGGAGTCACTACCTCACTACTTATATCCTCAGTATTATAACTACTTACATCACTTAACAGATCACTCCTTATATCTAGATTAATACTACTATTTCTTACTTTATTATCTATGACTACGTCATCACTTAAAACATTTGACTTATCACTACTTAGGTCACAATCACGTTGTTCTCTTAAATCTACTTTTACTACACAATTATCTACACTACTTACCTGTTTTTGACAACTTTTACCTTCGGACTGTTCACGTGACCTGTTTATGCAGTCCGCTGAGAGTTTAAAGTGCGCTGGCTCAATGATGGATCCTGAATAACACTCGTGTTAGGCCTATTTTCATCTCTATGACTCATATCCCCACGCCTCCCATTGTCGGATTGTCTCGGGTAACTCTGCTGACCTCTATCACTATTAAAATTCCTATTAGCCCTCGTCTGATCATAATTGTTTACTCTCCTCTGATAATTATCTGACCTGTTTCCCGCTCCCTCTACATTTCTACTTTGTGGTCGATTGCCACCTATGCTACTATTCAAAGCCTCAAAACTATCTAGCAATACCTCCATTTCTTTGATAGTACTGACTTTCTGCATACACGCAGCTTCCCTAATCCTATCAGAATAATGTTTTAACATAATCCTTACGATATCGACTTCTGAACCAATACTATTAAGATTTTTCCAAATAAGCACGTGTGCCAGAAAGTATTCTGTCATAGACACCCCCTCCTGTTGTCTATATTTACCAAACATAATCCGTTCTCTTTCACGACCCTGGACATTCTCATCCCAAAATTTATTAATAAACTTCTCTTTAAATTCTTCCAAATTAGACATATTATTACGGTACACTTGAAACCAGGTTTTACTTTCACCCATGAAGGAATTCGACAAGATCTCTAATACGTATTCCCATTCGATAATATTATCCCTCAACTTATTTGCAAATCTTTTCTCAACTAATGTTAGAAATTCCATAGGATTAAATTGTTTTCCAGTAAACTTAGGCAAATCTTGGTCCCTATTGTATAAACCACTCGTTACTACTATTTCTCTTGTAATCTGACCTTCTCTCATTTCTTGCCGTAGTACCCTCTGGCAATTCAAAACTTTTTCTTCCGCCACTTTCTCCGCATTCTCTTTCATTATTCTCAATTCTTCCTGTAATTTTTCCTCTTTCTCTGTAACCTTCTGCGACAAAGTTTCTTGTTTATTCTTTAGTTCTCTGACCTGCCCAAGCTCTTTTTCAAACGTTTCTACCTTACGGACACATTCCTTCATATCTTGCCCCACTGCATTATGGATCTTGTCTAGTCTTTTGTCTATGATCTCGTGAATTTCTTCCTGATTACTCGAAATCTTATTACTTAACTCTAAGATATTCTCTGTACAAGTTCCTTTGACATGCTCAATTTGAGTATGAAGCTCGCTCCGACTCGACTCCATTTCTCCTCTAAGGTCAACACACTCTTTATTTAACTTATTTTCTAACGTAGATATTTGACTAGTTACCTCTACTATCTTAGTATCTATTTTGGAATTTAGTGATTCACTTTACCCATCTATTTTATCATTGATCACATTAAGATTTTCGTTACAACTACCAATCATTTCCTCCATTTTACTACTTATGGAGTCAATCTGTTTATTACAATTTTCATTATTAGTACAAATTAATTCTTTCATCTCTTCCTTACTATTTTCGTTACTACTAATTATTTGTTCCATTTTATTACTTAGAGAGTTAATCTGTTTATTACAATTTTCATTACTACTATCAATTAATTCTTTCATCTCTTTCATATTATTTTCACTACTATTACAAAATAATTCTTTCATCTCTTTCTTATTATTTTCACTATTAGTATCAATCTTTTCCTCCATACGTTTCTGACTATTTTCACTACTACTAAAAAATTCTTTCATCTCTTTTTTATTATCATTACTGATCTCGGTAAATTTGGCCATCAGCAAATTTAGAAAATCTTGGTTCATTCCCCCCGCGATTTCCTTTTGAGTTTCAGTGTGCTTCTCAATTTCTGTACTTTCCTGAATTATCTCAGAAGCTTCCATCGTATTCACCTGCTCCCTACTCTGAATTTCACCTTGGATGTCCGCAGAAGCAATGACCTCGTCGTCACATGACTTGTTATTGTCTTCCTTGTCCATCTTTGGTTCACTAGTGATAGTACGCGATCTCAAATTAATTTCCCTCTTCAAATCCCTTGACATATCCCCAAAATACAAATATATATCACAAAATTACACTCTTGACATTTACCGGTAATAAATTCCGTTGGCTTAAATGCGCATACTCTTCCCAAATGAACCTATGATATGCTGTCATTCAGACCAAATTCTGAATTTCTTCGTGCACCACGTTGCGGGGCCAAAATGAGAACTTCCTAACTGTCTGACTGAATTTTGAAACTTATATAAAACTCTGCATTTAATTGAAAATCTGAATATCTGCATTTATAATGGAAAATATGAAAATTAACATTCATTAAATAAAATACACACTCGTCGAACCCTGTACTGACACTTACTTGTTACCTGCTTACTTACACATACGTTATTTGAAGGGCGCCAGCTGTCACTCAGTACAGCAATAATAGAATGAGACTCTTGACCATCTCTAGGGTGTGGGTAATAAGCTTACTTTTGACAACATACCATATAAGTTCTGGGAAAAGGAGATTGGCGTTCGGTTTCCCCATTAATTTTGAGGTTAAGATATTTTACTGTCAATGAAATGAAACTCTGAATTCGTTTGATAGAACAATATATATTCTTTAAATAATATATCAAAAAATAGTGAGTCTTGTTGCGATAAAACAGATAAGAATATGAAATTATGACATTGCAACTGACAGAAACTAGGCATGAATTTGAATTCTTCTTGACCGGACATTTAACAATTTATACGAAATATTTCCCTCACTGATTCACTTGACTGTACCTTTAACACTTTGAGTGTAATTACGACGTAATCCATTGCTCTGGTGTTTACTGTAGATGTGTCACGCCTAACGTGGTGATACATCCTTGAGACTGCTTCTTCTCCATATCATCTGACTTCTTTGTAAGTCAATATGGTATGACCTCTTGGCAGGTCCAGGGTTGCCCTCTCTGACTCCTTGGTAAGCCTTGCGTCCGCGTCTTCCACTAAGTGACGGACCAACCATTTGGTCTCACTCTCTCAATGACCAATAATGGCTCACTGAGTCTTCACCATCTCTCGTTCACACTGGTTGGCTGACCACTTAAGGCCTCTTGATCTAGTAGACTACTTCACTGTACTGCATCCGTATAAGTAATGACTGACGCTACAATGTGCACCCACCTTATATAGACGTTGGTTGACACAGCTACGTAATCTCCAGAAATAACAATGACATACTCCCACCTACGCGACAGATATTACAAACAGTGGTGAAATAGCCCCGCGGCGATGAGTCCGTGCGCGCATTGCTAAATAAATACGATGACGTAGCCATGGCTTGGCGATGACTTGGCAGAATCGCCAACACTATTGCAATATAACAACGTCACTTCCAATCTCTGATATAAACAACAATTCTCACTGTACAGGTATTGAGTGTTATACTACACATACGTATATATGTATACATCTAAGTGCAATCTTGCGAGCAACAGGCAATTGCAAAATTGAATAAAACGGATAATTACAATAATAGTACAATATCACAGATAACATAATAATAATACCGACATAATAATAATAATAATAATAATAATAATAATAATAATAATAATAATAAAGTACAGATAAAATCATACAATAATAAAAATACAGATATCATCTTGTAACGGGATTTGAACCGTTACAGTACAAGAAACGCTCGTACCATTATACACGTAGAAAGCGAGGGAAACAGAAACTCAATGGGCACTACAAATCTACGGATACAACTAGGGATACAACCAGAGGCTAATATTGAAGAAAAGGAGCCAACATAGAGCTAGGCTAGTAGTGTAAAAATTAAAAGAAGAAACAAAAAAGGAACCACCTCAAAACGCTAAAAAGAAAGAAAACACGAAAAGAAATGGAAATTCCGATTACAAAATGGGAGGTACACTTATATAACGAAGAAAAGAATTGACCTACGCCTTCACCGCGACCGCCATTGACAGCAAAGGATGAATACCCTCGATGCAAACAACACAAGAGAAAATAAATAACACAATAAGAAAAGCTAAGAATCGGAAAGCATCCGGACGACGTCAAATTCATGTGTTGTTGAGTCATCACTCCACAGACTGGTTCGATGTAGCTCTCCATGCCACTCTATCCTGTCCTAATCTTTTCATGTCTACTTGACTACGTTCCTTTTGTTTTGGACTTATTTATTTTCATCTTGTACTCTTTCTCCAAGTCTCTGTCCATGCCACATCTGCTCTAGTCTGCTTCTCATATAACCTTGGTCTATCCCTGCCGTTTTTATGCCTACACTTCCCTCAAACAACGACTGAAGAAGTCCTGGTTGTCTTAAGGTGTGCCCTGTAATTTTACCTATCCTTCTTGTCAAATTTAGAGAAATGGATCTCCTCTCACCAATTCGATTCTGTATCTGTTCATTCGTGAATGGATACATCCATCTGACCTTCAGCATTACTCTGTAACACCACATTTCAAAAGTTTTATTCTCTTTCTTTCAGAGATAGTTATCGTCCATGTCTCACTTCCATAGAACGCCACGCTCCATACCAACGTCTTCCGAAACTTCCTCCTATTCTTATATCAATGTTCGAAGCGAGCAATTTTTGGTTCTTAAGAATGACCTTCCAGGCGTCTGCTAATCTGCATATTATGTCTTACTTACTACTGCCATTGTTAGTTATTTCACTACCCAAATAACAATATTAATCTACTTCCTTTAAGAATTCACTTCCTAAAATATTTCCAGCGTCACCTGGCTACATTCGATTATACTCCACTATACTCCTTATCCAAGTCACTGTCCATAGCATTCTATTACTCATGACGTCGACCTCGAGTGTATGCATGAAAAACACATTCAAAGACAATATTAATAACATCTTCCTCTTAGTTGCAAAGCCTTCTTGTACTATTATTTTGCTTTGTAGAGTAAAATGTAACGTCACTTTATCTGCTATAGACATTTCTAAGATGTTAATAGTTGCCTATGATCGTCTAATTCACTAGTAGTTTCCTTAAAATGCGTTTCCTAAAGAAACTTTTGCTTTTCTTCCATGCAATCCCAAGGTGAACCCTATTGTATTTTATCTCCCCCTTCGTATTTCGCTTTAAATTTCGTACATATGATATGCACGGAATCAAGTTTTCGTAATATCTTCAGTTTTTAGAGTTAAATTAGATATTCTTGCTTCAGAATATATGACTTTATTTTACTAAACTACTCTTTTGATCTTTACGGCAGCTTATTACAATTCACTGATCTATTGTTCTCACTGTTGACTTTAACAATTTCAAAATAGTACATTTATCTGGGTCACGGCCACTATGATTGCTATTCTCGTATCATTTGACTTCTATTTTCTCCCGTTTGACATACGAACTTTTTAGCGTTATTCACGGCAAATGACGACTTTTAAGTTCCGTATTTTACTAATCAGGACAATGAAAACGGCGCAGTACTTTCTTCAAGTTGGCCGCCCAGTGCCCATCCTGACTTAGAGTATATATACCCTGTGAGAATTCTGGGACTACAGCGGTTTCAAAGTACCTCCTAAACGAAACACATGCGGGTGTTTGTTTATAGTACTTTTCACTCTTGTTTTGGCGTTTTGTTTTACCTCGTTGTACTTCCTCTTAAAATAATAATCACCACCACCACCATTTGTGCAAAGCCGAAATTACACCTACCGAGTACAGGGCCAAGTTACTCGCTTTCTTACTCGACCGAGTAACTTATTGAGGAGTAGATGTAATCACCTGAGTCAGTGCATTGAAATGTTTAATGGGCACGGTAACATGGTTCTGAGAAAGAGGAAAATGTGAAAAATTAAGAGTGGTTTTAAACACTCTTGCAACTTGATCATACCCATAGAGTATGTAGAATATCTACTAAAGGTGGCCCCGGCACTGCAGTCACATGTGAAGTTGAGCGAGAACACTGTTTGATGCAGAGTGGGTCTCGGCCCAAAAGTGGCCACAGCTGGTCCTTTGTCCAACAACTCTGCACTCTGACCGGCCAATCGAGCAGAGGCGTAGTCACGGTGATCACGACAGAGTTAGAGTGGCCACGGCTCTACCTGGCTCTACGCCTCTACATTCTGGAGACCGGACAAGGGTGGACCTCACGGCTGGCTCCAACCGTCGGCTGTCCTGAGAATGGGTTTCCGTGGTTTCTCCATTCTTCTGCACCTAGGCGAATGCCAGGACAGGCCATGGTCGCTAATCCCCTCACCTTCACCGAGCATCTCCTTCACCGTAACCAATCTCCCGACCTGAGAGACGGCGTCACCGTCTAAGAGGCCCACCTCCTCCTCCTTGTGGTGGTGGTGGTGGTGGTGGTGGTGGTGGTGGTGGTGGTGGTGGTGGTGGTGGTGGTGGTGGTGGTGGTGATTATTGTTTTAAAAGGAAGTCGCCTTCTCCTTCAGGGGAGGAATGAAAACATTTTATTGGTAGTTGTTGTTTGACACTGTCACTACTGGAGCTTCTCGATGAATTGAAGTATTGAACCCATAATTCTACCAAGATAAATATTGCAGATAAGTATTGCAGCAACAAATAACTATTGGCGCAGCCATATTCTATATTTGCGAGATTATCTCACCCTTCATGTCGTGAAAAGACCATGGGAGCACACTCACCGTAGCATCCGCTCGTAAAATGTCGGGATACCTCAGTTGACTTCGAGCAATAAATAATTAACAATCTATAATAAACCTTCACAGCGAGAGATTTTGACAATATCAGTAATCAAGGAATAAAGAATTGAAATTTGTAACAAATATTAAATGAAGATAGAATCCACAGGGTGGAAATTAATGTAATTAAGCCTGGAGAAAAGTTGGCTTCTGTATCGGCAGATTAGCAACACGTGCCAAGGTCAAACCTTCCAAAAGCCCGCGAAGTCGCCTGCATGAAATTAATTACCTGGTGAAAAGTTGGCTTCTGTATCGGCAGATTAGCAACACGTGCCAAGGTCAAAGTCAATAGCAAAAAAATAGCATAATAGCATGGAACCAATAGTGGCATAAACGTGAGGGTTGTCCAGCATGGATACTTAGCTAATGGAGATTGATTATTGCTGTTAAGCCACACACGTTCAGGTTCGATGAACTTTAGTTTTTTATTTTATTTCTCGACTTAATAATTTATCGTTCAGATGTCCGATATCCATTGATAGTGCCGTGTGTTGACACTTAGCTGATTTATGTAGTACTTGCGTTACGAATGCGGTTTCGATTCATCAGCTGTTAATGCATTTTATTATCAATTTTCGTTCTTTCATTTTATATTAGGTGAGACTTTGGTTTACCAATTACTTGTAGTTTGGTTTAGCGGGACAAGCGTAGGTAGACAGATTTGTAATGGTAGTCGTAGTTATTGAAAATAGAAATGTTTACTTTTAGTTTGTAGTGTGAACTTGTAAATTTATTAAACTTAAAATAACCGTTTTATAACCTGAAAGTTGGTTTTATACCAATATTTTCAAGTGACTTATCACCTTTCATTAACTGCAGTGTTTGGCATTTCCTCTAAATGCATAATGAATCAATGTTTCCTGCATTTCGCAGTTTTGTTCTTTCAGAACGACGTAACGTAAGATCCTCCCGGATCAAGTTGTTGTTGGTATCATCTGAACAACTGTTTGGGTGATGCATGTTTCAGCATCGGGATTATTCCATAACTTAAGGGTGTCACGAGGTGACATTAGATGGTGGAATTTTATTTTTAATTGTGACCATTGCTGTTACTTGTAACGAACACCATGCTTTCTAGTAATATTTCGCAACCTATCCAAAGCAACTGATAGTCAATTTGGTTCGATTAACGTTCCATTCGGCGGGTGTTCCAATATCCGGTAGGGTATCAGACTGGTGGATAACCTTAGTTAAATGTAAATCTGGAATTCTACTTGTTGAAGGTCAGATTTTCCACGGATCGGGTGGATTAATTCTCAGTTATCGTTTGGATCAATGATGCCCGATTTAGAGGTTTATTTCGTTTTTTTCCTAGGTTTTGCTGTCCACGAATTTCATTATATTTTTACATTCCTCTGAAACAATCTTAAACAATAATAAGAAGACATCATTCACGCAATGTATTGTGACTACGTTTAAATATTATAAATAAATAAATGATTTGATGGATGGTTTTACATAAATATATTTTGCATTGATAACTGAATACAATTTAGTAAGCACATTTTTGCTTCTCATTCAAAGTAGTTAGGCTCTCTTCTGAACCCCATCGTTTGGTCAATATAGTGCCAAAATAAACCCGCTTCGACTCCAAGATCTAAAAGTTCAATATTGCTCTATTGCAGCAGCTGAGGCAGACGACCAACGATGGAACGGTAGGTTCAAGGGTTCAGTATTATACTTATCTTAAGGCGGTAAGTACGTGGGTTCGAATACCCGTCAGGAAGTCGTAAAATTTAAGAAATGAGATTTCCACGTCCGGAGGTGCACATGGCCCTGAGGTTCACTCAGCCTACACCAAAAATGAGTACCAGGTTCATTCCTACCGCATCAAGTACCGAGGTTACGGATAGTGGAAGTCTTTATCTTCCACCCCTCCACGGGCCTTCATGGCCAGCACGGAGATGACTTTACCTTCGCTTTGCTCTCTAACCCTTTCTTATGCCATCTTCGTCGTATCTGTGTCAGTGCGACGTAAAGCAAATTGTAAAAATATTTTCATTCATCTTCAGTCATGTAATTTCTTTCCTTCTTAATCTGTTTACCCTCCAGGGTTGGTTTTTCCCTCGGACTCAGCGAGGGATCCCACCTCTACCGCCTCAAGGGCAGTGTCCTGGAGCTTCAGACTGTGGGTCGCGGGATATACCTGGGGAGGAGGACCAGTACCTCGTTCAGGCGGCCTCACCTGCTATGCTGAACAGGGGCCTTGTGGAGGGATGGGAAGATTGGAAGGGATAGTCAAGGAAGAGGGAAGGAAACGGCCGTGGCCTTATGTTAGGTACCATCCCGGCATTCGCCTGGAGGAGAAGTGGGAAACCACGAAAAACCACTTCCAGGATGGCTGAGGTGGGAATCGAACCCACCTCTACTCAGTTGACCTCCCGAGGCTGAGTACACCCCGTTCCAGCCCTCATACCACTTTTCACATTTGGTGGCAGAGCCGGGAATCGAACCCGGGCCTCCGGGGGTGGCAGGTAATCACACTAACCACTACACTACAGAGGCGGACAGTCTTGTAATTTACTAACTCTATGATGATTTCTGCCATAATAGAGGAAATGGAGGATGAAATTAAGCAGTAATAGAAAACGATTATGGTGGTCATAAAGACGAGATAATAAAGGAGGAAGAACAACCCTGTTGGAATTTGAAACTGAAGATCACAAAGAATATACATTTTTTATGAGATGGTTATTAGAACAGTATGATTTTTTGCTTGAAACGAAAATTCCTAAAATTCAAACAGTAGTTGTTAGTAAGATGTAAGGTATTTGGAACAGGGGCACAAAGGTTGAACTTCTTCACGCCAGTGCGATAAAAAAGAAAATCAGGGTTAGGTGAGATTATTTTATACTGATATTACAGTCTTTAAAAAAAGAAATTGTTACGATCTGTGTAGTTCGAACTGCCGATCGATACATTAAACAAGCCTCATTTTAGGGAAGTATTAATATTAATTTTGAAATTCATTCTTGCTGTTGTACATGATATTTATTTCTAGCCCTAGAACTGGGATTTTTAGGTGCTAAAAGGCAATCTAGGTGCCTACAATAGGCTTTTAAAATTGAACAAAATAGGTTCTAAAAGTATATTTTAGGCAGATATAATTTTACGTGTTTTAATAAGAATTTTTTTTAAAAAAATACAAATATTACTTCGCTAAATAGATAACAATTCTTTAGAGGAAATATAAAACACATTTCACTCATCTCTTTGCAACAAACGTCGCAGAATATTAATTTACTATCCGATGTGACATGGCTGTAACCACTGTTTAAATAAAAAAAGACTTGGAAGCTGATACTTTGAGCATAATGCACACACTGAACAAATGAACAGGCGAAACGTTCTCAGAGAATGAAAGGATGAGTTTTGTGTCCAGCAGGTCAATGATTACTGTTTCCCATCTCGCGGGGTGTTTACTGCGGGAGGTTCTTAAGGACTCCCGGGGAGTGTGGCTTATAGCTTCCCGCTTTTAAGGTATTGTTTAGAAAGTACTTCAAGAATATACTGACGAGTCGGCAAATATTTCGTTTCTCGGAATAAATTAAAAACACTTTTTTCAAATAAGAGAAAAAATATAGGGACTATAACATTATAGGCAAACATAGGTTCTAATGTTAATTTAGCCATGTTTAGGCACTGAAAGACCATCGTATTTAAACTTATAAATATATGAAACTTGCGATTACAACTTCATTCAAGTTGTCCCTTCATAAACAGAATAGGGTTTTCCCCAAAACCCGTTGTCTAATTATAATTTAGACTTTACTGGGACAGCCGTCAGTGATATGATGGTAACCGGGACGAAAAGTCAGGTTTTAAGATTCTCCAAGAGTTTTAATTACTGTGTTGATGGCGTGAAGGTACCTCACGGGGATCAGTGTAAGTATAAAAGTGTCAATATATCTCATCACATTGACGAGGTTATAAATAAAGTTTCCAGACCTCTTCGTCTGGTAGTGAGGGTGTTTAGCATTTGCAGTAATGATGTAAAAGAGAGGGCATATAATTTACTAGGAAGTCCACAATTAGAATATGATTTCGGTGCATCGACTCTCACCAGGATTACTTGATTCCAGAAGTGGAACAAATCCAAAAGGAAACAGCTCGATATGTTCTGCATGATTTCCAACAAAATGTTCGAGTTACGAAAATGTTGCTAAGTTTAGACTGGGAAGACAGCAGTGAGGAGAAGAGATGCTCGACTAAGGGGTATGTTCCGAGCTGTTAGTGGAGAGATGGCGTGGAATGACATTAGCAGACTAATAATTTTGAGTGGTGTTTTCGAAAGCAGGAAAGATGAAAATATGAAGATAAAGTTGCAATTCAAGAGAACAAATTGAGGAAAATAGCCCTATTCGTTTATAGGAAATATAGTTAGGGTTTGGAGTAGTCTACGGAGGGAGAAAGTTCCAAATTATTTGCAATTCCTCAATAAAAGACTTAGTAAAACAACTGGTAGGGAATCAACCACCTGGGCAGTTGGCCCAACTGCAGATAACTGTTGATTGATTGATTGATTGATTGATTGATTGATTGATTGATTGATTGATTGATTGATTGATTGATTGATTGATTGATTGATTGATTGATTGATTGATTGATTGATTGATTGATTGATTGATTGATTGATTGATTGATTGATTGATTGATTGATTGATTGATTGATTGATTGATTTTTTGGCCTAGGGCATAGCAGAGACACAGCTATCATAGAAATTCGGAACACGTATATCTGTGGATTCATGTTGCCCAGTGATCCAGCAAAAGTTTCCAAATCAATCCTAGGCGAGGTACGAATGACAAGAGGTATCCGTATAAAGTGTTTAAAAAGTTCACGAGACGCCGCAGAAAGTTATGGCTCATATATTTCCATTTCCGCCACCACACTGCCCTTTTCTTTCAGTCAATTATTATTCCTTTTTAATTCCATCCAGGATAGAGCAGCACAAATTTAAGGTTCGTCTCTGTTTTGGTAACGTTTAAAACAGGCTGGAGGTGGACAGGCCGATGAATTGTTCTCAAAACCAGTAATAGTTAAAAGGTACTTTCCTGTAGTGCAGATATCAGTTCATCCGTAAACAAATGATCGTATTGGCGATATCCTTCTTGCTTGTTTACATCAGTAACAGCCTAAAGCGTGTAGTTTACTGTGGTGAGAAATAGTGTTAGTGTTCCCACACAGCCAGCTCTTCAAATCTTCCATTAACAGAAGAAAACTTGAAACTAAAGCTTAAGGAAGGCAAAAACACAATTTTATTGCACATTTTGTGGTTTAGGTGAAATGCGTATTTGCCAGGATGAGTGGCTCAGACGGTTGAGGCGCTGGCCTTCTGAAACCAACGTGGGAGGTTCGATGCTGGATAAGTCCGCTGGTATTTGAAGGTGCTCAAATACGGCAGCCTCGTGTCGGTAGATTTGATGGCATGTAAACGAAATCCTGTGGTACTAAATTTCGGCACCTCGAAAGCAAAAAAACAAAACCAAACCCCAAGGCACTTAACGCCCTTGAAATGGCTTCGGCCTGCCCAGCGACCGCTGCCCAGCCCGAAGGCCTGCAGATTACGAGGGACCGTGTGGTCAGCACGACGCATCCTCTCGGCCGTTATTCTGGGCTTTCGAGACCGGGGCCGCCATCTCACCGTCAGATAGCTCCTCAATTCTAATCACGTAGGCTAAGTGGACCTCGAACCAGCCCTCAGGTCGAGAGAACAATCCCTGACCTGGTCGGGAATCGAACCCGGGGCCTCCGCGTGTGAGGCAGGCACGCTACCCTTACATCACGGGGCCGACAAGTTTCGGCACCTCGGCGTCTCCGAAATCGTAAATGTAGATATTGGCACGTAAAGCAATAACAATATTATTATTGAACGGTTATTTTAATCTTATTGGCTTATTTCATATTTAGCTGTGAGTTTACATCCGGGAGACAGTGCGTTCGAATCTCACTGTCGGCAGCCCTAAAGATGGTTTCCCATTTTCACACAAGGCAAATGCTGGGGCTGTACCTTAATTAAGGCCACGGCCGTTTCCTTCCAACTCCTAGTCCTTTCCTATCCCATCGTCGCCATAAGACCTATCTGTGTCGGTGCGACGTAAAGCCACTAGCAAAAAATATATATATATATTTTATAACATGCGAAAGAAGCTACATTGTTATTGCAATTTTTAAAAATTAACTTCCATCAAACCCATTATCAAACTTCACACGCTGCCACTGTTTGGATATTAAGATGTTAATTGAATATAGGGTGACATTAAAAGCAGCACCAAACTATGCAAGGGCGTCCATAGGATAGTTTATAGAGGGGGCCTAGACCTAGGGGTATGTAGTAATTTTACTATTTTGGAAGATGAATGGCGACTTGTATTCCACGGCAGAATACCGGCCACGGTACCCCGTACCACTTATACGTAATATCGACTTTTAAATCATTTTCTTGAAAGAAAAACACGTGATTACATTAGATTTTTTTCTTTCTCTGAGAGCTAGGGGGGGGGGGGGTATGGGCGCCCTTGAAACTATGCTATGGTCTGAAGACACAGATAACGACAATCACTTACCTTGATGACTCGAGACAGGTACTTCATCTGTTTCACATCCTCGGAGGTCACATTCCTCTCCCAGTCGTCAGCGAAGACCTCCTCCAGTTCTTCAAAGACAGCAGTTTGTATTGTTGGATGCAACGCTAGTAACAGCAGAGTGAAGCACATGGTGGTAGCTGTTGTGTCCATCCCTGCGAGCAGAAAGGTGTGTACCTCGTCTCTTAACTGTTGTTCATCTAATTCAGCACCTTCAGTTTCGGAATCACGGATATAATTTTCTATAATAGAATTCCCTTTGTTCATCCACTCCTCCGTTATACTCCCAGACGATTTCATTTCCCGATATTCTTCCAGCTTGCTGCTTAACAGTCTGTCACCTGCTTTATGTAAAACTTCTTCCACTTTTCTCTGTTCTTTTCCCATAGCTGTTAAATAGTACACGGCATCATAAATTAACCAAGGTCTCATTATACGTTCAGTGAGCATCTGAATCGCCCGTTTCACTAAGTCTGAGACGGTTTCAAATTCGAGATCTGTATTCAGTGGAGCGCCTATTGCAGTTTCGCTTATAGTATAACCAGTAAATGTCATCAGTGGGGGCATGAGGTTAAACCTGTTTCCATCAGAAAATTTCTTTAACTCTTCGACCAAAATTCGGGATCTGTTGTTGAATACTGGTATATATGTATCTAGAATCTTGTACTGCACTGATGGAGCAATAATCCTTCTCTGCTTCTTCCATGTTTGAGAGGTACATGTGACTAAACCATTTCCAACAAATCGACTGAGTGGCCTCATCGCATATCTGTCCCTGTTTAGCACTCGTGTTTTCACTAACACCTGCTCTGCGTCTTCAGGAGATGTTACAAATACGTATAATAATGGCCCGACCCAAAGTTTGAAACAACGGCCCTCATTTTGACTCCACAGCTGGTGAAGGAGTGCGAACAGCTGAAAAGGACTACCACGACACTGAATTGCATTTCCCAGAAGAGGTAATGTCGGCGGTCCGGGGATCTTGTTGCCCAGTTGACGCAATCGACGCCGTGACCACCAAAGCTTAAAGACAAACGCACAGCATAGTATTAAAATGACGATGCCATACTCTGCCTTCCAAACGTTTCCCATGACGGAGGGCACTGAACTGCAGCTGTCACATCACTGCAACTCTTATATCAACCAGACCTTCCAGCCTCCAGGCTATGGGTATCCTTGGAATGTGGAATTTATCTCCAGTGAGGTCAGAGTCAGGGATCATTGGTATCGTGGCGCAAGTGATAACTAGACCTGGGATTTTAGGCTCTAAAAAAATTAGTTTTAGGCGCCTAAAATAGGCTTTTAAAACATGTAAATAGGCTTTTAAAAGGGAAAATAGGCACTTAAAATATGTTTTAGAAATGTGTGGATAGGCAGGAAATAGACTTTAAAATATTACAATATACACCTAAACTGTAACGTGATACTTTTTTACTTTAACAAACGTGGTATCCCTATTCTTAACCGAAATAACTGCAAAATTAAGAGAAAATAAAAAAGATATTTATCAAAAACAATATAAAAAAGTCATGTGTCAAAAAAGTTATGGATTAAATGATATATCATTAACAGTACTGATCTAAAACCTTAATACTAAAATCACTGTACACAATTACAGCACTGTAGGCATCCAATAACGGTGTAAACACGAATGGAGTATGTGTTTATTATTTGTGAGGAACATTCCTACAGTACTTTCATTCGTAGTTTGCTTTACAGTACATAACAATAATCTTCTCCAAATTTTCCACAGTCAGGCTGTGTCTTTTGTCTGTTAAGATCATTTTGAAAGCAGAAGAAGAGCGCTCCACACTCACAGATGTTAGAGTGGCATAGGAAAATTTATCTACATTTTTCAATTCAATTTCACTTGGTACGTCTCCCTTTTCCCCATCCATTACCTGATGTACCCTTTTCAGCACTGAATGACCTGGGTTCTCTGCAGTACACTAGACCACTTGTCTCTTATTTTGTCCCCTACCTTGTCCCTAGCACTTTGTATGTTATTCTCAGCTTCCTCAATTACAGAAAATTGCTGTTTGAGACTGTTTCCTTTTTCCTCCATTTTTGTAATGGTGACTGGAAGAAATGAAAATGTGCCTGAATATACGCAATGTCTCTCTGAACACTGGAACAATCATTTAACAGCTCTTTGACAGACGACACACATGAAAAGTTGTCCGTTAAAGGCAAATTGTCTATCACAGTCATGATTTCCTCAAGATGTTCTGCATAATACAGGGCATTTTCCATCCAGGAACCCCAACGGGTGATGATTGGCTATGGTGGAAGGGGAATAGAGGAGAGTTTCTCTCGAAATATGGCTATTCTTGATGGAGCCTTACAGAACACTTTCTTCATTGTTGAAATGAGAGTATTTACTGCAGGAAACTCGGCCCTAACTGTTTCTGTGAGTCTATGCAAGGCATGGGCCATTCAAGTAACATGAATTAAAGAAGGATAAAAAGTTTTCAGGAGAGGTGCAGTGGCAATCATGTAGGAAGCAGCATCGGAGACAAGGAGAAGGACTTTAGAGTCATCAACACTCCCAGGATACAACAACTGCAACCCCTTGTTGATGAAGTATGCAATGCTTTAACTATTGACTTTTCAAGTTGTTTAGAGCACAGAAGGTGAGCAGTAGATGTCTGATTGGGTTCCAGTTTTCCTACTATAAAGTTAGCAATGTACCTGCCCACAGAGTCGGTGGTTTTGTCCACACACAACCATATGCAAGACTCCCCAATATCCTCCCTGATTGACAAAATGACCCCATTGTAACAAATACCTGTAGTTTTTATTTAATGTAGATGCTGATGGGATGTGCTGCTTGGTGTATTTCTGTAAAAATCTCTGAAAACCGGATTATGCACAGCATTCCAGGGGATATTGCTGCAACTAGGGCTCTACACATATCAGCATAGAAACCATTATGGCTTGTAGGACATATAGTTTGTGTGAGCAGAGTCTGTCTAATGTTACTTTTCATGGCTGCTTTCGATTTGTGACTGGCAGTATCTGCATGCTGCTGAAGGTGGCATTTTTTCTCATGTGAAATCCAAAACACAATAAAGTGATGTCAATTAGAGACTAAGATGAGGAATAGAAAAGGTGATCTATTGAATAAAATTTGTAATTTTGAACTATTTAAATTAAGCCATTATTACTCTAAAGTTAATTAAGAACAAGAACACTACAGTCCCCGAAAGGCCTTGGCTTTCAATAACGGTTGCTGCCCAGCTCATGGCCTGCAGATATTGGGTGGCGTGTGTTCAGCACGATACATCCCTCAGCCGTATTGCCTTGCCTCCGTGACCCCTGCCCACTGTAGCTTCCCAATTGTCCTCATGATGCTGGGTCAACACCGTTCCAGACCTCATAGATTTCTAAATTATTGCCGGTACTGGAAATCGAACCCAGGTCGCCTGGACTAGGTCTCTAAAATTAATTAGAGGAGTCAATATCAAAACCTTAATTTTAGATTAATATGAATTTTAAGATATATGCACATAACTGTTTATTGCAGTACTGGCAGAAAATAATCTTGCCATCAAAAGTCATCCCTGGAAATTGTACAAGCCATTGTTGTATAAGCGCACTCTTAGATGATTTCGTTTTAGGCATGATTAACTATATTCACTTAAACAGATGTTCTTTCACTGGCGACTTGACACAGTATGTCCCTTCTTACTACCTGCTCATTGTTCTTCCTAGATAATCCTCCCCCTCACCCCGTCACTCGACACAGTACGTCCTTTACTACCTGCTCGTTGTTCTTCTGAGCTAATCCTCCACCTCCACCCTTCACTCAGCATTCCTTTGGTGACAGTTGTCGGCGAAGAGCACATTTCTGTGAAAAACCCACCCTCTGCTGTTCTGCTCTTTCCAGGGATGTCCATTGTGTGATTGCAAAAATTACAGAAATTGAATTTTATTTTAAATGTAGGAAATAGGCAGTTTTAGGCACTAAAATAGTAAAATAGGCTCGAAAGGTCCAAATAGGCATTTTAGGGCACTATAAAACTCTATTAGTGTAAGGGATTTATCATGAAACGTCAACATATTTAAAAAAATTCACGTTATTTCGTAAGGGACGAAATAGGCATTTGCCTTAAAATCCCAGGTCTAGTGATAACATAACCCTGAAGATGCAGTTAGGAGCGCGCAGCTGTGAGCGTGCATCCGGGAGATAGTGGGTTCGGACCCCACTGTCGGCAGCCCAGAAGATGGTTTTCCGTAGTTTCCCATTTTCACACCAAGCAAATGCTGGTACCTAATTTAAAGCCACGGCCGCTTCCTTCCCTCTTCTTTGTCTATCCTGTTCATTCTTCCCATCTTCTCACAGGGCCCCTGTTCAGCATAGCAGGTGAGGCCACCTGGGCTAAGTACTGGTCCTCCTTCACAGTTTTATATCCGTAAAAGTAGTTAGAGGAACGTAAACCAAATAACATTATTATTATTATAACTAGCAGTTTCCCGCTGGCTCCGCCCGCAATGTACAAAGTATGTTGTTCGCTACTATCCTCACGGATGTATTTACAAAGTTTCGAGTTAATGAAATAAAGCACATGATCTTCTGTGGTAATAGAATGTAACATTATGTCAACAAAACACTTGAAAATACATCACACAAAGAAGTTGAATTAAGCGTTCCTTGGAATAACACTACTCGCCGAACTGTTAAAAAGTCCTCTTTTCAGAATCTACCAATTTAAGTAGTTATTACCTCAAAAGAAAGCGCTTGATCCACTGAGTGTTTTTAGACCAAAACGTACTGCGAACCTCAATTAGAACAAAAGATATGATTGCTTCAATGAGACAAAATGTTGAAGAAATGAGACGTCAAGTTGATTGTGCACTCATAACTTTCCTCAGAATCAACCAATTTGAATAGTTAAGAGCTGAAATGAAAGAACTTGATCCGCTGAGTGTTCTTAGACCAAAACGAACTCCGTACCTCAATTGGAACCAAAGATATGATTGCTTCAAAGAGACAAAAAATTCAAAAAATCAAATAATTTGGGGAAGGCGGAACTTAAGTGATTTATAGTACCTGGTGACAAATCTGTGCATGAATACCTTTGAGTTTTAAAAAATTAAGGAAATCGACCGGATAGAATGGCCGGACTGACTGACTTTAGTTTTCATCAATTTTTTAAATATATAGATTAGAAGAAGAAGAAGAGTTAATTCGAAGCACAGTACATTCAGGGAAACGGCGTGGGCCAGGGAGCGGTAATGTCAGGACAGGAAGCATGAAGTCAAGTAGGGGTGACCTCAGAATGTTAGTGTTGAATTGTAAAAGTACTGTAAAGAGTAACAGAATTCAGTAATTTTACAGATATATATATATATATTTATTTACTCGGTGAGGAAAGCAACGGGTAACTACCTCACTACTCATTTCCCTAGTACGCCTCCTCAGTGACGCCTAGGCTGTTTATGACAGCTGTTGGCGGAGCTACAGAGGATCAAACCAGCCTTCGGGCTGACTACCCAACATACATACATACATACATACATACATACATACATACATACATTTACTAGATATCGTAATGGGAATGGAACCATGGCTGAGAAGTAATTTTATTATGGAGGCGGAAATTTTCTCACGGAACTGGAGTGTTTATCGCAGAGGCATGGGGAGAATTCATACTGGTGAAAGAAAACATTCTTTGGTACGAAAAATGAAAGACGAATAACATGAAATTGTAGGTGTAAGACTTACCTGTAAACACAACAGGTAACTTGATGTGAACTTGATGGAGTGAACAGACCTGGCAATGCTGGCGCAGACAATTATGCGGAATAATTTGATAACATAATCGGTTATGTGGGGAACGACAGAGAGAGAGAGGAACTTTATTGTAGCGGGTAATCTGACTTAACAAATGTGAACTGGGAAGGGAATGCGAACGTTAAAAAGCATAACCAACAAATGGTGAATAATTAATATGCGAAGAACAGCTGAATCAAACTGAAGGAACAAACTACTTTTTTTTTTTTTTTTGCTACTTGCTTTACGTCGCACCAACACAGATAGGTCTTATGGCGACGATGTGATACGGAAGGCCTAGGAGTGGGAAGGAAGCGGCCATGGCCTTAATTAAGGTACATCCCCAGCATTTGCCTCGTGTGAAGATGGGAAACCACGGAAAACCATCTTCAGGGCTGCCGACAGTGGGATTCGAACCTACTATCTCCCGGATGCAAGCTCACAGCTGCGCGACTATAACCGCACGGCCAACGCACCCGGTGGTAACAAACTTTTTTTTTTTGCTAGGGGCTTTACGTCGCACCGACACAGATAGGTCTTATGGCGACGATGGGATAGGAAAGGCCTAGGAGTTGGAAGGAAGCGGCCGTGGCCTTAATTAAGGTACAGCCCCAGCATTTGCCTGGTGTGAAAATGGGAAACCACGGAAAACCATCTTCAGGGCTGCCGATAGTGGGATTCGAACCTACTATCTCCCGGATGCAAGCTCACAGCCGCGCGCCTCTACGCGCACGGCCAACTCGCCAACTCGCCCGGTGGTAACAAACTACAGGATAACGTATACTAGATGTGGTGCTGACAAATCCAGATGAGCTCTATAGAGAAACTGAAGTGATAGATGTATAAGTGATCATGAAAATGTTTCTGTCGTAGTTAAAAATAAATGTGATCGAAGAGAATGTAGTTAAAGTAGGACTAAGGGGCAATACCATGGTTGATAAGAGAGACTCGGTAAACCGTAATAATAGGCAGTGGGACGTGAAAACCAATTAAATTATTGATAAGAAAGGCACGGGAAATTAGGAAAAAAAGCAATTGTGATCAAGAGAAAATTGTAAATATATATATAAACGGCCTATGCGATGTGTTTAAAGCAATTTTTGCCGTGTGTGAAAACAGATATGTACCTTTTAAAAGTAATATCAAGGACCCATTATGTTATAATAGGGAAATAAGGAGATTAAGGAGGTGCAGATGAAAACAAAATAGTTAGGATTGGTTGCGGGAGTAAGGAGAGATTGAAGGAGCGTAATGGGAAATTGAATTTAGCGAAAAAACCAGCGTCCGCCTCTGTGGTGTAGTGGTTAGCGTGATTAGCTGCCACCCCCGGAGGTCCGGGTTCGATTCCCGGCTCTGCCACGAAATTTGAAAAGTGGTACGAGGGCTGGAACGGGGTCCACTCAGCCTCGGGAGGTCAACTGAGTAGAGGTGGGTTTGATTCCCACCTCAGCCATCCTGGAAGTGGTTTTCCGTGGTTTCCCACTTCTCCTCCAGGCGAATGCCGGGATGGTACCTAACTTAAGGCCACGGCCGCTTCCTTCCCTCTTCCTTGTCTATCCCTTCCAATCTTCCCATCCCTCCACAAGGCCCCTGTTCAGCATAGCAGGTGAGGCCGCCTGGGTGAGGTACTGGTCATTCTCCCCAGTTGTATCCCACGACCAAGAGTCTGAAGCTCCAGGACACTGCCCTTGAGGCGGTAGAGGTGGGATCCCTCGCTGAGTCCGAGGGAAAAGCCGAACCTGGAGGGTAAACAGATGATGATGATGATGATGATGATGAAAAAACCAGCTAGTGATAAAATGTGCCAAACATAACTGGCAGTCATATGACATACAGGAAGCAGTGGAAAGATGGAGTAGAGATACTTTAAGGCAGAAACAGGTTCCAGGTAGGACATTCCAAGGAGCATTATGGGACAGGGGAGTGTATATGTGGGGATTTACAGAAGGCAGAAGCATTCAGTCATCAGTATTGAAGGTAGCTGGATATAGAGATGATATCCACGTAGGGGTGGCGATTAATACTGGCATATTACTGATATTTAACTATGATAATAAAAAACATTTACAAAACGATACAAGAGCTGAAAGCTAGAAAAGCAGCTGGGATTAATATGCTTTCTGGGGTTGGAATATAATGCCATATCTGAAAGAGCAATACCATATTAATGGACAGCTGGAATAGTAGCCCCAGTGTTCATGGGAAACGGTGTCAAATGTAATGAGTAACGGGAGACTGAAAGAGCTTACAGCCGCGCGGTTTGAGTCGCGGAACTATCAGCTTGAATATGGAAGATACTAGGTTCGAACTCCACTATCGGCATCCCTGAAGATGGTTTTCCGTGGTTTTCTATTTTTACACCAGGCAAATTTTCTGGTTGTACCTTAATTAAGGCCACAGTCGCTTCTTTCCCACTCCTGAGCCTTTCGTATCCCATCGTCCCCATGAAACCTATCACTGTCGGTGAGACGTAAAGCAAATTTAAAAAAATAGATCCTACTGGGAAATTGAAAGTAGCAAAAAAAAAAATCAGGCCAGTCAGCTTGACATAAGGTATCTGTTAGCTCTGGGAAAGCATTCTTTCTGATGATATTAGACACGTTATGCGAAATTATTAACTTGTTTGATAGAAGGCAGTTTGAGTTTATCAAAGATTTTTCCAGTGATAGATAGAGAGTATGTGGGATGCGCTTGTGAATGGTCGGCTGTTAAGAGTGCTCTTATATTATTGTAGTTATAAAGTAGTTAAAACCTATTGAAAATGCTTAATTTTTTGCGTGTGTGATCCATTTAGTGCTCTTTATATATTGGCGTTTAGTGCTTTTTGGTAGAATTTGGGAGTAGTGATATTTATTTGATTTTTGTAACAAGTAGTTCAGGTGGTGTTCAGTAGATTACGGTTTCTAGGTTAAGTAAGCTAGCTACGAGTACCCTGTTTCGAATTTAGGTTTATGTAATAATATTAAGTTTAAATTAAGTTTAAAAATAAATATTTTTAAATATCTGTAGGTTCGTTACTATAATACTTTCAAAGGCAGATTATCATTAGGGGATGTAACTATTGCAACTTTTCCGGTACCGGTATTCCGTATAGATATCCGTTCAAACTAACACGAAGGTAATAATTTATTGAATAAAATAACACAATACGCCTGTAAACTTTGGTTTTAAAAGAAGTTAGAGAGAATACACGATATTTCACTGGATGATTACGGCACTCAATAGTCTTTGGATTGTTGACGATTGTTGCTCTATTCCGACGAGATCGAAGAGTACATGCACATGGTAGTTGTGTAAACAAATACAAAAATCAGCTGATTACTTTATTCCGATAATTTGTAGTATCAGTTCCCAGCATACGTTTTACTTTGCACCTTCGTTTATTCATCGAGTAAAAGTTAATAATCAAATTCCTATATCCCAATAACATTGCAGTCAAAGCCCCCGGCGTAGTTTTGACAGAAATTATTGTATACAACCTCTTATTTTTCATCATTTAAAGACACTTTTTATTCTCCCTCCCACGTAGTAGGAATAATAATAATAATAATAATAATAATAATAATAATAATAATAATAATAATAATAATCCACCAGTGGTAAAAAATCATATAACCACATTTCAGTTGAGAATTGTAGTGTAGATACGGTATGTTGCCTGCTATATTCGTGTGTATCTATTAGAACATAGTACTAATAAAAATCTAAGCATTTAGCTTTGTTGGTAATGTTTGAGTAGATCTTCCAAATTTCAAACTTGCAATTTTCATTTCTGTTTGTGCTTAGTGGTAACATACGTTATTGTAATTAGGATACGCTTGAACGTAGTTTAAAATGATTGTAGTGTACTGTACAGTAGTATACGAGTAATATCTAATTAGAAATTAGCCTACTTATTGTATTATTGTAAAATATTTGAGTAGTATAGCAGAAGTATCCGCAGAAATTCTCTTACTGGAATTCTGTAGTTGTAATTAGGATAGGCTTAACTGCAGTTTAGAATTGTATAATTATTGTATATTCCTTTCGGTATTCAGTAATAAAGGGCAGTATTCATCCTGTTGTGGTGTTGTAGGATAAAAATTGAGTACGACTAAGTAGTATTGTAGTGTAGTGGTATATTAATTACCTTATTGTCGTGTGATCTTTGTGTACTTTCCTAGACTGTATTTCATTCCTTTTATTTTTTGCACATAATAAGTTATTTTATTTTTCCTTTTCTTTTCATTTTTGTATAGAATGGCTAAGGATTGCAAGTGTGGGAACTGTGGGGGTGAAGACCTGCATCGGACACTCCCGGCACTAAAGGCCATACACCATTTCATTTCATTAATTGTACTGAATATTGCGAACATTGTAATTGGGTGAAAGCGCGTTGTGTTCATCATTCAATAAATAAATAAATAAATAAATAAATAAATAAATAAATAAATAAATAAATAAATAAATAAATAAATAAATAAATATTCGTACAGTACAGTAGATATTTGAAAGTTAAATAAAATTCCTTCATATAACAATTTAAGAGACCAGCTTGCTTAAAAGTTGTAGGTATTTTTTGTAAACCTACGGGTATTCAAATTTGTAGTTGATTAGCAACTCTCCACGGAACTCAGCCAACCAATAGCCCATCCTTACTTTGGGTATTAGGATTTGTATTTCTTTTCACCATTAGTGGATTAACAGGAGTAGTATTAGCCTCCTCTGCGAACCATGTGACCTTGCCGCGGTGGAGAGGCTTGCGTATCCCAATGATGCAGATAGCCGAGCCGCAGGTGCAACCATATCGGATGGGTATCTGTTGAGAGACCAGACTAACGAGTGGTTCATCGAAAGGGGGGTAGCAGCCTTTCGGTAGTTGCAAGGGCGGCAGTCTAGATGATTGACTGATACGGCCTTGTAATAATACTCAACATGGCTTAGCTGTGTTGACACTGCTACACGGCTGAAAGCAATGGGAAACTACAGCCGTAACTAACTCCCGAGGACATGCAGCTCTCTCTGTATGAATGATGTACTGATGATGGCTTCCTCCCGGGTAAAATAGGTAAACTAGTCCCCCATTCGGATCTCCGGGCGGGGACTACACGAGAGGGGGCGATCATCAGAAAGATGGATACTGACATTCTGCGAGTCGGAGCGTGGAATGTTAGAAGTTTGAATCGTTGTGGCAGGATAGAGAATCTCAAAAGGGATAGGCTAAATTTAGATGTAGTTGGTGTAAGTGAAGTACGTTGGCAGGAAGAACAAGATTTTTGGTCAGGCGACTACCGAATTATCAACACAAAATCAAACAGGGAAAATGCAGGAGTTGGTTTAATAATGAATAAGAAAATAGGGCAGCGTATGACCAGCATAGTGAAAGAATTATTGTCGTCAAGATAGACACCAAACCAATGCCCACCACGATAGTGCAGGTCTATATGCCTACTAGTTCAGCGGATGATGATGAAGAAATCGAAAGAATATACGAGGAGATAGAAGATTTAATACAATATGTAAAAGGTGACGAGAATCTAATTGTGATGGGAGACTGGAATGCAGTGGTAGGCCAAGGAAGAGAAGGTAGTGCAGTAGGAGAATTTGGATTGGGACAAAGGAACGAAAGAGGAAGTCGGCTGGTTGAATTCTGTACTGATCATAATTTAGTCCTTGCCAACACTTGGTTCAAACACCACAAACGACAGCTGTATACGTGGACGAGACCTGGAGACAATGGAAGGTATCAAATAGACTTCATTATGATTAGGCAGAGATTAAGAAACCAGGTGTTGGATTGCAAAACTTTCCCAGGAGCAGACGTGGACTCTGACCACAACTTGTTGGTCATGAAATGCCATCTGAAGTTGAAGAAATTGAAGAAAGGAAAGAATGCAAAGAGATGGGATATAGACAAGTTGAAAGAAAAGAGTGTGAGGGATTGTTTCAAGGAACATGTTGCACAAGGACCAAATGAAAAGGCTGAAGGAAACACAGTAGAGCAAGAGTGGAGAGTCATGAAAAATGAAGTCAGTAGGGCTGCTGAAGAGATGTTAGGAAGGAAGAAAAGATCAACTAAGGATCAGTGGATAACTCAGGAGATACTAGACCTGATTGATGAACGACGAAAATACAAGAATGCTAGAAATGAAGAGGGCAGAAAAGAATACAGGCGATTAAAGAATTAAGTGGATAGAAAGTGCAAGGTAGCTAAGGAAGAATGGCTGAAGGAGAAGTGCAAGGATGTCGAAGGCTGTATGGTCCTGGGAAAGGTAGAAGCTGCATACAGGAAAATCAAGGAAACCTTTGGAGAAAGTAAATCGAGGTGTATGAATATTAAGAGCTCAGATGGAAAGTCACTTCTAGGGAAAGAAGACAAAGCAGAAAAATGGCAGGAGCATATCCAACAATTGTATCAAGGTAAAGATGTAGATAATTTGATTCTGGAACATGAAGAGGCTGTTGATGCTGATGAAATAGGAGACCCAATTTTGAGGTCAGAGTTTGACAGAGCTGTGAGTGACCTAAATAGGAACAAGGCACCTGGAATTGATGACATTCCCTCTGAATTACTGACTGCCTTAGGATAAACCAGCATGGCAAGGTTATTTCATTTAGTGTGCAAGAAGTATGACACAGGAGAGGTCCAATCCGATTTTCGGAAGAATGTTGTTATACCTATTCCCAAGAAAGCCGGTGCTGACAGGTGTGAAAACTACCGCACCATTAGTTTAGTATCTCATGCCTGGAAAAGTTTAACACGTATTATTTACAGAAGAATGGAAAAACAAGTTGAAGCTGAGTTGTTAGAAGATCAATTTGGCTTCAGAAGACATGTAGGAACACGTGAAGCAATCCTGATTTTACCTCTGATATTTGAGGATCGAATCAAGAAGGACAAGCCCACGTACATGGCATTCGTAGATCTAGAAAAGGCATTCGATAATGTTGATTGGACCAAGCTATTTATGATTCTGAAGATGATAGGTATCAGATACCGAGAACGAAGAATTATCTACAATCTGTATAAAAATCAGTCTGAAGTGATAAGAATCGATGGCTTTGAAAAAGAAGCAGCAATCCAGAAAGGAATGAGGCAAGGCTGCAGTTTGTCCCCTCTCCTTTTCAATGTTTACATAGAACAGGCAGTAAAGGAAATCAAAGAGAAATTTGGAAAGGGAATCGCAGTCCAAGGAGACGAAATCAAAACCTTGAGATTTGCCGATGATATTGTTATTTTATCTGAGACTGCAGAAGATCTTGAGAAGTTGCTGAATGGTATGGATGAAGTCTTGGGTAAGGAGTACAAGATGAAAATGAATAAGTCCAAAACAAAAGTAAATGGAGTGCAGTCGAACGAAGGCAGGTGATGTAGGAAATATTAGATTAGGAAATGAAGTCTTAAAGGAAGTAGATGAATATTGTTACTTGGGTAGTAAAATAACTAACGATGGCAGAAGTAAGGAGGACATAAAATGCAGACTAGCACAAGCGAGGGAGAGCTTTCTTAGGAAAATAAATTTGCTCACTTCAAACATTGATATCGGAATTAGAAAGATGTTTTTGAAGACTTTCGTGTGGAACGTGGCATTGTATGGAAGTGAAACATGGACGATAACTAGCTCAGAAAGAAAGAGAATAGAAGCTTTTGAAATGTGGTGTTACAGAAGAATGCTAAAGGTGAGATGGATAGATCGAATCACGAATGAAGAGATACTGAATCGAATTGGTGAGAGATAGAATGATAGGACACATTTTAAGACACCCATGACTTGTTCAGTTGGTTTTTGAAGGAAGTGTAGGTGGTAAGAACGGTAGGGGTAGGCCAAGGTATGAATATGACAGGAGGATTAGAGGAGATGTAGGATGCAATAGTTACGTAGAAATGAAAAGTTTAGCACAGGATTGGGTGGCATGGAGCGCTGCATCAAACCAGTCTATGGACTGATGACTCAAACAACAACAACAACAACAGTATTAGCCAATTCCTCAATTGATAGAATTTCCTTCTATTAACCTGTGGTGAGCCCAAATAACGGTTACCCCTGAAGCAAGGAGGATAGTATTATTGAGAAGAGGAATTTGTAAGGTGTTAAAGGGTTGGATACCTAAAGGAGGTCAGAGACTCACTAACTCAGTACTAGGTGAGAGACTTCAATGTAAGAACGAGCATTTCTTCTGCAGACACACAGTTCCTAAAATTGTCTGAAGATTAATGGAGTTATTTTTTCCAGGACGTAATAAAATGTGTGAAAGGTATCATTCGGAAATACCCAAAGAACTTTTCCGGTTATTTAAGTGGGTCAGTAAAATATGCGTTTGTATCGCCATCTTCTTCTCTACCAGTGTAAATATTCATTCACCCGTTCTTCTCTTAATACAACCGAATCCATAGCTAAACACTTTAAAATACTATTTTCTAGTACAAAACTCCCTTTGTTCAATGAATCCTGTTGCATGCGGTATAAACCACTTTAGTTCAAGCCACTTGTGCACGCTCGCATCACCAATTACTCCTGCAAGCGTGTATCCACGTAAATGAACCCTAATGCTAATGCAGGACAAGATGTGAGAGACAGGCCTCACTGATGGGAGGTCGGGGAAGGGATGTTCAAAGCTTTCATTTCATACCCGAACAGGGTATGACGGGCCTCCTGGACGGTAACACTGCCTCTCAGGCCAAGGAAATTTGTGTTGGTGATGCGATTTGTGGAGAAGGTGCCTTCGTGCAAAAACGCAAAATAACCTCCGTACAGGCCCTTGGAGGTGCGGAAGGAAAAGACTTCCACTACTTGTAGCCTCGGCACTTGATGAGGCAGAGTGGTTAGTTCTAGGCTCGGCCGCCTTTACCCTCAGGTATTAACAGGGTACTCATTTTTCGTGTAGGCTGAGTGAACCTCAGGACCATACGCACCTCCAGAAGTGGAAATCCCGTTTCTTAAATTGTTTGACTTCTTGAAGGGGAATCGAACCCACGTCCTTCCAGGTGAACCGAGCACGTCTTTACAGCCTGGCCAGGCATCCCCTGGTGCCTTAGCGCAGGAGAACTGAAAACCAGGGAACAGCCGCTGGTGGGGCCTGCCCCACCGCCTCCCCAATTTAAAGCTGCAAGGCTAGCCAAAGATAGTCGCTGTTAAGTCGAAAGCTACTCTACTCGATCCTGGAAGGGATCCGAAACCGAATGCAAGTTTTCATTTCCCAGCCTAAATACTGCCTAGAAGGTTGCGCCTAATTTTTTTTTTTTTTTTTTTTTATTTTTTAGAATTTGCTCCATGTTGCTCCGATCCAATAGGTCTTATGGTGACCATGGCATAGGAAAGGACTAGGAGTGTGAAGGAAGCGGCTGTGGCCTTAATTAAGGTACAGCCCAAGCATTTATAAAGGGCACTAGGGAAGTTTTGCAATGTGATTGAACGCTTTAGACTTTTTCAGAATAATTCCCACCACACTCAATACACTTCTCCATACGTCGAAACCAGTCACTGAACCAACTCTGCCACTTTTCTTCGGTTACATTTTCACACTCTTGATCCCATGCTGCCAGAAGCTCCTCGTCGGATGCAAAACGCCGCCCTTTCAGCTTCATCTTCACTTCTGGGAAGAGTGCGAAGTCACATGGGGCAAGATCAGGACTGTATGGAGGGTGATCAAGCACAGTCAACCCTGATCTGGCAAGAAAATCCATTGTTACATTAGCACGATGTGCTGGAGCATTGTCGTGATGCAAGAGCCAAGTGTTCAGCCGTGACCTTGGACGAAGCTGCTTGAGAGCCTGGATGACCTGAGGCAGACAGGTCTCACTGTACCACTTCGCAGTAACTGTCCTTTGTGTTTCTAGCACAACCCGAGTCAGGATGCCCCGTTTGGTTAAGAATACTGCAATCATCCTTTTCTTCACTGACCTTGTCTTTCGCACAGTCACAGGAGTACCCTCATCTTCAAACAGCCACACCTTGTTCTGGGATTTTGTTGGGACATCGTAATAATAAAGCCAAGTTTCGTCACCTGTACCGATGCTATTGACGTTACGCGAAGTCCCATTTTCAAACTGTTTTAGCATTTCTCGGCACCATTTCACTCGATGTGCCCTTTGTTCCTCAGAAAGTGAATGGGGCACCCAAAGGGAACAAACCTTTCTAACATGGAGATGGTCGTGTAGAATTGAATGAATAGCTGGTGCAGGGATGCGGAGGGTCTCTTCTCCTGCCGATATGTTAACCGCCTCTCTTGCTGCAATATTTTCCTCACAGCTTCAATGTTTACCTCAGTCATTTATTCAGACGGTCGCCCAGAACGAGGATCGTCTTCAACCCCACAATTTCCCCTCTGGAACTCTTTTTACCAGCGGAAAATTGTTGTCCGATGTGGACAGTCTTTTCCCAGCACAGGTGTCATTTCCTACAGGCGCTGGTCAACAGTTAATCCACGAGCAAAATTGTAGCGGATGATTGCGCGATATTCACCTTTAGACCACACTGACATCTTAACTTGCTTTCACTCCCACTGCTTGGTAACAACTGGTGTGAATATCGCGCCTTGTTTCCTTCTAGACCGGTTTTCACCCCTCTTTTCATCCCTCACCATAACAGGGGTGTCCAGCCAACCGTTTTTGCGTATTGCGAAACTTTCCTAGTGCACTCTGTATTTGCCTGGGCAACCACGGAAAACATCTACAGTGGTGTTCGAACCCGAATGCAAGCTCACAGCTGCACGCCCCTAACCGCACAGCCAACTCGCTCGATGTTGCGCCTTTTCTATGGCCACGAGATATAGACGGGTAGCAGGGGATGTGAGGAATGAGAGAGGTGAAGAAAGAGCCTTGGTATGGGCATGTGGCCCGAGCTGATCCAACATGCATTGCGCCGTAAGCTGTCGCTCTTAACTTTGAGGGACGGAGACCCAGAGGGCGGCCAAAAAATGTGCTATGTAAGGGTTGAAAGGCGGCCTGCTGATGCCATAGGTCGGACCAAGTGGAAGGCTCGATGTGGACCTGCGGACTCCGCATCTTCACGGGAAAACGCCAAAGGACAAGAAGGATATGATTATAAAGAAGAGCACTTAGGCCGCGTTGATGCCTTTCTAGTTGCTTATTACCATGTATTTTGTTTTCCGAATGCTTAAATTGAAGCCGAACTAATCAACTCTTAGTCAGGTGAACATCAAAATATTTTGCCAACATAACTCCTGTTTTGATTCGGTCTCCAGTCTATAGAGTGGTTTTTCCCCTGTGGGAGAGGGTGGGGATAGGGTGTCTTCCTGTCCTAAGAGGCGACTAAAAGGGGCCTCAGGGTTCTCAACTTGGGAGCGTGGGTTGGCGACCACGAGGCCCTTAGCTGAGTCCTGGCATTACTTCCACTTACTTGTGCCAGGTTTCTCACTTTCATCGATACTATCCGACCTCCCTTGGTCAACACTTGTTCTTTTCCGAACCCAACGGTATTAGAGCACTCGATGACTAGGGAGTCATTCACACACTTCGTGACCCTTGTCTTTCTTTGGTAGATATCTTCATTTTTCGAAGTGTCGGATCCCATGCATTTTTTCTCTCTGATTAGTGTTATATAGAGGATGGTTGCCCAGTTGTACTTCCTCTTAAAACAATAATCACCACCACCCGATTCTGTGCTAAACTTTTCAGTTCCACGTAACTACTAAATCCTACATCTACTCTAATTTGTTTGTCATATTCATACCTTGGTCTACCCCTGCCCTTCTTACTGCATTTCCCTCAAAAACCAACTGAACAAGTCCTGGGTGTCTTAAGATGTGTCCTATCATTCTATCTCTTCTTCTGGTCAAATTTCGCCAAATCGCTATCCTCTAAATAATTTGATTCAGTATCTCTTCACATTTGATTCGACCTATCCATCTCACCTTCAGCATTCTTCTGCAACATCACACTTCAAAAGCTTCTATTCTCTTTCTTTCTGATCTAGTTATCTTCACTTCCAAACAATGCTACGTTCCAGGCGAAAGTTTTTTAAAACAGCAATTTAATCCCTATATCAATGTTCGAAGCGAGTGTACTGGTTAGTGTGATTAGCTGCCACCCCTGGAAGTCCGAGTTCGATCCCCAACTCTGTCATGAAATTTGAGAAGTGGTACGAGGGCTGGAACGGGGTATATTCAGCCTAGGGAGGTCACATGACTAGAGGGGATCCGATTCCCACCTCAGCCATCCTCGAAGTGGTTTTCCGTGGTTTCCCAATTCTCCTCCACGGAAATGCTAGAACGGTACCTAATTTAAGGCCGCGGCCGCTTCCTTCCCTCTTCCTTATCTATCCAATCCCCACCCCGCACCCACCACAAGGCTACTGTTCAACATAGCAGGTGGGGCCGCCTCGGTGACATACGTCCCCCTCTCCAGTTGTACCTACCCGACGGGGAACGCTGCTCTTGAGGCGCTAGTGGCGGAATCCCTCGCTGAGTCCGAGGGAAAGACCAACCCTGGAGGGTAAAAGGATTAAGAAAGTATTCAGATCAATGTTAAAAAAAGAAATCTTTAATTTTAGTGTATCATTTTCCTGTCAGAATGCATAGTTATACTAGCATGCGTACCGGGCAAGTTGGCCGTGCGGATATGGGCGCGCAGCTGTAAGCGTGCATCTGGGAGTTAGTGGGCTCGAACCCCACTCTCGCAGCCGTTAAGATGGTTTTCCGTGGTTTCCCATTTTCACTTCTTTCTTTCTTTCTTTCTTTCTTTCTTTCTTTCTTTCTTTCTTTCTTTCTTTCTTAATCAGTTTACCGTCCAGGGTTGGTTTTTCCCTCGGACTCAGCGAGGGATCTCGCGTCGATCGCCTCAAGAGCAGTGTACTGGAGCGTGAGACTTTGGGTCGGGGGATACAACTGGGAAGGGGACTAGAACCTCGCCCAGGCGACCTCACCTGCTATGCTGAACCGCGCCTTGTGGAGGGATGAGGAGGTCGGAAGGGATAGATATGGAAGAGGGAAGGAAGCGGCCCTGGCCTGAAGTTAGGTACCATTCCGGCATTTGCCTGGAGGAGAACTGGGAAACCACGGAAAACCACTTCGAGGATGGCTGAGGTGGGAATAGAGACCCCCCTCTTTAGTTGACCCCTTCCAGCCGTCATAGCACTTTTAAAATTTCGTGGCAGAGCCGGAAATCGAACCCAGGCCTCCAGGGGTGTCAGCTAATCACGCTAACCACTACACCACAGAGGCTGACTTCCCATTTTCACACCAGGAAAATGCTGGGGCTCTACCTTATTTACGGCCACGGCCGCTTTCTTCCCACTCCTAGCCCTTTCCTATCCCATCGTCGCCATAAAACCTATCTGTGCCTGTGCGACATAAAGCAGATTGTAAAAAAAAATATCATAGCATGCGAATAATGCGCGAATATTCACAATTACTTCTCATTGAGCATATAGGAAGTTTCCTGCCGGACATGAACTTCAACCCTAGACCCTTAGGTTAAAAGCCTAACGATCTACCGACTGAGCCATCAAAGCTCCACAAACGCTATTCTTCGTACTGTCTCATCGTGCTGGCTAAGTAAGTAAACAGGACGATGGGACAGGAAAGGCCTAGGAATGGGAAGGAAGCGGCCGTGGCCTTAATTAAGGTACAGCCCCAACATTTGCCTGGTGTGAAAATGGGAAACCACGGAAAATCCTCTTCAGGGCTGCCGACAGTGGGGTTCAAACCCACTATCTCCCGGATGCGAGCTCACAGCCGCGCGCTCCATTGGAATTTTAGATGTCTTGGTACTTGACTTGTAGGCTTCTGCTTCGGAGTAACAGCATGATGCTGCTTACAGTATGTTATAAAACTAAGATCTTGAACAGCGTTGACAAATAAAGTTCATAATTTGTTAGTTGGAAATCTTCCAGTGAGTTAAAATTAAATCATAAAATCTTCGCTCCTGGAGTAAAGTAGAAGTTCGTAGTATATCATGGCGGATCTACGAATTATGAAGACAGCAGAGGAGTGTTGTTGCGTGGCGAAGGTCACATGATATTTCCAGTTCGGTGAGTGTTTGGCTGAAGTGCTGCTGAGGGCAACAAAACTAGTTGCCAGTATGACGTACGTGCCTTCTGCGATGTGTTGGGCAGCAGGACTGCCTCGAAGGAATAGACAAGACCACTGGTCTGCTTTAGTTAGGTCTGGCGAATGGATAAGACCATTGGTCTGCTTTGGTTAGGTCTGGCGAATAGACAAGACCATTGGTCTGCTTTTGTTAGGTCTGGCGAATAAATAAGACCATTGGCCTGCTTTGATTAGGTCTGGCGATTAGACAAGATCATTGGTCTGCTTTGGTTAGGTCTGGCGAATAGACTAGACCATTGGTCTGCTTTGGGTAGATCTGGTGAGTAGACGAGACCATTGGTTTGCTTTGGTTAGTTATGGAGAGTAGACAAGACCATTGGACTGCTTTGGTTAGATGTGGTGAGTAGACAAGACCATTCATTGGTCTGTTTTGGTTAGATCTGGTGAGTAGACGAGACCATTGGTCTGCTTTGGTTTATTATGGTGAGAAGACAAGACCATGTCTGCTTTGGTTAGATGTGGTAAGTAGACAAGACCATTCATTGGTCTGTTTTGGTTAGTTCTGGCGAATAGACGAGACCATTGGTCTGCTTTGGTTAGATATGGTGAGTAGACGAGACTATTGATCTGCTTTGGTTAGGTCTGGCGAATAGACAAGACCATTGGTCTGCTTTGGTTAGATCTGGCGAATAGACGAGACCATAGAGAGTGAGGGTATTTAACTACCGTTTACTTCTACATCCTTGTAGGAAGACAGTGCAGGGCTGCTGTTATAGGAGCAATATAGATTTCTTTTTATTGATAGATCTGCTAAAATGAAATCCAATCTTTCAGGTTTAGTGTTCTCTTTTGTTGTTTGGAATCGAACCCGTGATCATGGATCGGACACCACCACTGATCTCCCGAGGAAGCTAATTAACCAGTATAATAAATAATTTCGTGTGGCTATTTCTAGCCGAGTGCAGTCCTTACAAGGCAGACCCTCCGACGAGGGTGGGCGGCATCTGCCATGCGTAGATAACTGCGTGGTATTGTAGTGGAGGATAGTGTTATGTGTGGTGTGTGAGTTGTAGGGAAGTTGAGGACAGCACAAACACCCAGCCCCCGAGCTACTGGAATTAACCAATGAAGGTTAAAATCCCCGACCAGGCCGGGAATCGAACCCGGGGCCCTCTGAACGGAAGGCCAGTACGCTGACAATTCAGCCAACGAGTCGGACAATTAACCAGTGAACAATGGGCACAACATATTTATTTAATAATGATAATAATAATAATGGTGCATGGCATTTTTATAGGCTTGGTGGTGACCTAATGAGGATAAAATGAATGGCGAAGACGGCATAAATACCCAGTCACCAAACCAGGGGAATTAACAGTATGGGAGGATAAATTCTGAAAATTCAACCGGGGCCATTGGACCAAAGACAAGCGTTCTATCCATTTAGCCACAAGCCGGACTTTAATTTGCTAAACTTTAGGCTACCATCTGCACTGATCAGGGGTTGAGCATTGGCAGTAGCAGAGGCCAGGGCAGTAGCTTGTGAAGCAGTCTTGACAACACAGCAGGCTACTCCGTTGGCTATTGGCTGCAGCTCAAAACGCCGAAGGCTTGACGTTCACTAAACCAAGCATCGAAAAGGGGTAACCTAAGTCTAGTGGTAGCCCACGTCTTGATCCCAGCCGACGTCACTGAGTTGTTTATAAATATTGGGTAAAATGCCTAATCCTCTACTGATTGAGCTTTCCGGCGTCCTGATATTGTTCGCTTGGCAATCAGAGAGATCAGCGGACATTTTCATAATGCTGACATCGTTTGCAAATAAGTTCACTCTGACAGAATGGGATTACTAACTCACTCATGAGTCATGACACATTCGGCTTTATTTTACGTCATGTTATTTTATTCATGACAATATCGAGCTGAATTTTTATCTTCTAACTATTCGCTCTACTCACAATCGAAGTTATAATGAAAGAGATAACCTCAGTGTCTAGGAAATGCAATGCCATATGTCAGGCGCGGTCAACATATCTTTCTTTCTTTCCTTCTTTCTTTCTTAATCAGTTTACCCTCCAGAGTTGGTTTCTCCCTCGGACTCAGCGAAGGATCCCACCTCTATCGCATCAAGGGCAGTGTCCTGAAGCGTGAGACCTTAGATCGGGGCATACAACTGGTCAGGAAGAGGCCTTGTGGGGGAAGGGACGGTTAGTACAAAGGGCACTAGGAAAGTTTTACAATACGCAAAAACGGTTGGCTGGACACCCCTGTTATGGTAAGGGATGAAAAGAAGGGTGAAAATCCGTCTAGAAGACAGCAAGGCGCGACATTCACACAACTTGTTACCAAGCAGTGGTATTGAAAGCAAGTTAAAATGTCAGTGTGGTCTAAAGGTGAATATTGCGCAATTATCCGCTACAATTTTGCTCGTGGATTAACTGTTGACCAGTGCCTGGAGGAAATGACTCCTGTGCTGGGAAAAGACTGTCCACATCGGACAAAAATTTTCCGCTGGTACAAAGAGTTCCAGAGGGGAAATTTTGGGGTTGAAGACGATCCTCGTTCTGGGCGACCGTCTGAATCAGTGACTGAGGAAAACATTGATGCTGTGAGGAAAATGTTGCAGCAAGAGAGGCGGTTGACATATCGGCAGGTAGAAGAGACCCTCCACATCCCTGCACCAGCTATTCATTGAATTCTACACGACCATCTCCATGTTAGAAAGGTTTGTTTCTTTTGGGTGCCCCATTCACTTTCAGAGGAACAAAGGGCACATCGAGTGAAGTGGTGCCGAGAAATGCTAAAACAGTTTGGATCGTCGCCATAAGTCGTATCTATGTCGGTGCGACGTAAAGCAACTAGCAAAAAAAAAAAAAGTTTGATAATGGGACTTCGCGTAACGTCAATAACATCGGTACAGGTGACGAAACTTGGCTTTATTATTACGATGTCCCAACAAAATCCCAGAACAAGGTGTGGCTGTTTGAAGATGAGGGTACTCCTGTGATGTGCGAAAGTCAAGGTCAGTGAAGAAAAGGATGATTGCAGTATTCTTCACTAAACGGGGCATCCTAACTCGGGTTGTGCTAGAAACACAAAGGACAGTTACTGCGAAGTGGTACAGTGAGGCTTGTCTCTCTCAGGTCATCCAGACTCTCAAGCAGCTCCGTCCAAGGTCTCGACTCAATACTTGGCTCTTGCATCACGGCAATGCTCCAGCACATCGTGCTAATGTAACAATGGATTTTCTTGCCAGATCCGGGATACTGTGCTCGTTCACCCTCCATACAATCCTGATCTTGCACCATGTGACTTCGCACTCTTCCCAGAAGTGAAGATGAAGCTGAAAGGGCGGCGTTTTGTATCCGACGAGGAGCTTCTGGAAACATGGGATCAAGAGTGTGAAAATGTAGGCTAACAGAAGAAAAGTGGCAGAGTTGGTTCAGTGACTGGTTTCGACGTACGGAGAAGTGTATTGAGTGTGGTGGAAATTATTTTGAAAAAGTCTGAAGCGTTCAATCACATTGCAAAACTTCCCTAGTGCCTTTTGTAGAGATAGATAAGGAAGAGGGGAGGAAGCGGCCATAACCTTGAATTAAGTAACATCCCATCTTTTTTCTGGAGGAGAAGTGGGAAACGACGGAAAACCATTTCGAGAATGGATGAGGTGGGATTTTATACCCCTCTACTCCCTTGATATCCCGGGGCTGAGTGGACCTCGTTGAACCCTCGTACCACTTTTCAAATTTCGTGGCAGAGTTGGCAATCGAATCCTGGCCTCCGGGGTTGGTAGCTAATCACACTAACCACTATAACACAGAGGTGGACATCTCTGCATTTACGTGGAGAAGAAATGGGAAACTGTTGTACTAAGATACTGACCTTAGCTGACTTGGACCCAGTGAAACTGTAATCGAAGTTGTCCATTTGTTCGCCTGGCGCACCTGGAAACTTCGCTGTACGCCTCAAGTACGGAGCAGGTCTCTTGTGCTATACTCGTGTTTTGATATTGAATTGTTCTGCGATTTCCCCCTGGAATTTAGCTTTGGACTTTCTGTCTGCTAGTGTCCAATTATTATTACAGTCGTTTAAATTACAAATGTTACCCAGTTGTGAGTCAAATACACAGCAAAGTTACAAATTTATGAAAATAATTACCGTATGTCCGCCTCTGTGGGGTACTGGTTAGCGTGATTAGCTGCCACCACCGGTGGCCCGGGTTCCATCCCCGGCTCTGCCATGGAATTTGAAAAGTGGTACGAGGGCTGGAACGGGGTCCACTCAGCCTCAGCCATCCTGGAAGTGGTTTTCCGTGGTTTCCCACTTCTCCTCCATACAAATGCCACGATGGTACCTGACTTGAGGCAACGGCCGCTTCCTTCCCTCTTCCTTGCCTATCCCTCCCAATCTTCCCATCTCCCGCAAGGCCCCTGTTCAGCATAACAGGTGAGGCCGCCTGGGCGACGTACTGGTCATCCTCCCCAGTTGTACCCCCCGGCCTAGAGTCTGAAGCTCCAGGACACTGCCCTTGAGGCGGTAGAGGTGAGATCCCTAGCTGAGTCTGAGGGAAAAACCGACCCTGGATGGTAAACAGATAAAGAAGGATTTACAAATTTTTGAGAATAATTACCGTACTAAGTACTTAGAGGAATAGACATAGGGTCTGACCATTACATGGTGAAAATCAAAATTAAATTCACACCAGTAAAGAAACCAAATTCAAAATGTAAATTGAGAAAAGTTTATGATCCCCATAAACTAATAAACAATGAACAGTATAAAGAACTAACTGTTAACATTGATAAAACAGATACATTAGAAGAGATCATCCCAAAACTAAAACACATAGCTGAGAAAATAGCCTAGCCAAGTCCAAGGAAAAAGCATCAGTGGTGGAATGAGGTATGTGATAAATTATTTGAAAGTGGACGTCAGGCCTGGTTAAATCATCAAAGTCAGAAAACAGAGACATCACATGAAGAATTTACCAAGCAAAGACAACTAACAAAAAAATCATCAGAAACATTAAAAGACAACATCAAAAAGCATTATTCAACAAATAGAAATAAATCACAAAAAGACCAATTCTAGGGATTACTATAAAATATTTAGTAAACAACTTCAAAAATATGAACCGCCAACACTTATGCTAAAAGATAAAAACGGAGAGATGGCACATAGTAATAAAGATAATACACAAATTCTAGCAGACACATTCAATAAATTATTGAATTGTGAAAAAACAAAAGAACTACTTCATATAAACACAGACATGCCCATTAAAACTCCACCAGAAAATATCGATCCACCCAGCTTTGATGAAGTTAATCAAGTCATTAGATAACTGAAAAATTATAAAGCTTGTGGGGAAGACCAAACATTTGCCGAGGTCTGCAAAAATGCAGCGGAATCAATTAGAAAATCACTACACCAATGCTTGATTAACACGTTCAGTACCTGCTTCTGAGCGGGACACTTGAATGCCTGGACCGGCCATTTTGATTCCGGCCCTCTTGACTTGCATCACGTAATAAAATTTACGATTACTCCTAAACTATAAATGTTAAAAAAATGATACTTTGTGCTTACCACTAGTAAATATTTAGGGTGTGATATCTGGTGTCACAGGTTTCAAAATACCGTACGTCTAATTTTATACACCCTATCTGTATTTTCGGCATAATGATTGCTGTCACCGAAGTGAAGAAATGAAATAATATGAAGGAAGCGTATTCGGAACATTGTATTAGAAAATATCGGAGTATGAAAAACAGGGTTTTCGGTCCAGTATAATTTTATATCAGGATTTTGGACTAATTGGTTTCCACGATTGCATGATCGAATTCTATGTGAAAGGCCGCGGCGCCGCACTTATCACTTGACTCGCGTATAGATTGGTCTGCTCACACACATACTGATAAAATTCGTCATTCATGAAAATACTCGCGTAACTCAAAATATCCTGCTTATATTTTATTTGAACGTTTATACCTGAATTCTCTGTAAATGGTGGAACGGGTGGACAGTAACTAGGATGATATGTATCAGGCACTTCACTTTTCTCTATAGGCCTATCGGATTCGGGAATCGGAATTTTCTCGTCACTCTCACTTTCACTATCTGAGTCTATTTCAGGAATAAGTTCATCACCAGAATAATCATTGTGAACAATACTTAATACTTTTTCTTCCGTAAGAAACTGTTTTATATGCCATTATACTACACTCGGTAGGAACGACATGCACTGCATTCAAATCTCAAGTACCGTCTTGCGCGCGAGGAAGTGCTGAGATATTCCCGCTAAAACAGCTAAGATAAACATGAGCGCACTCAACGCGACGGTTATCTCAAAAAAGGTCAACCAACTTCCTGCTACAACCAGTAGCGCTGACTAAGGTGTAAGAATGCATAGATGACAAATAGAAACAGCATTGCTCCGCGCGGAACATTAAACGTCTTACGCCGTCCACGGTCCGCAATGAGTTAAAATTTGGAATGATGAAAAATTACCGGACCATTGCACAACTGCAGTAATCCACCCTTTACACAAAAAGGGAGATAGACAACTATAGATGAATATCACTCCTGGATTGTACTTATAAAATATTCTCGAGAATAATTTACTATCGGTGCAAATGTCAACTGGAAAAGGAATTAGGGGAATACCAGGAAGGATTTCGACCATGGCGTAGTTGTCCAAATCAAATCATAATACAAAAATTATTAATGGACATCTACAAAAGAAGACAGAAACAAATGATTATTACTTTCGTAGACTTTCGGAAAGCTTATGATTGCATTCACCGACCTTCAGTATTAAAAATATTAAATTTTGGATTACATCCTAAATTAGTTAAAATGATAAGCTTAACGCTCACAAACACTAAATCAAAGGTGAAGTTTAGAGGAGAATTATCTGAAGCATTCACAATCAGAACAGGACTAAGACAAGGTGATGTACTATCACCACTTTTATTTATTTATTTATTTATTTATTTATTTATTTATTTATTTATTTATTTATTTATTTATTTATTTCATGCCTTAATTTGTGGCGAAGTTAAGGCTCACGGCCCTCTCTTACACTTAATTGTATTCTGGAATACTTGATGAGAGAATGGTATAAAGAGAATGATAAAAATATAAAAACTGAATACACTAAAGATGAAATTAACCTAAATTGCTTAGGATTTGCAGGTGATCTGGCACTACCAGCTAATAATCTTAATGAACACCCTCATCGGAGGGTCTGCCTTACAAGGGCTGCACTCGGCTAGAAATAGCCACACGAAATTATTATTATCTTAATGAAGCTCGGAATCAAATCACAAGTCTCCAAACTATTGCTGGAAAAATGGAATTAACAATTTCATTAGAAAAAAACTAAAATAATGGCAATAGATCCCCTTTTAATAAGCAATGTTCTGATATGTGGGAAAGATATAGAAATTGTAAAACAATTTAAATACCTTGGAGAAACTATAACATACAATTTAAATTTAAATATTCTTGGATAGAGAGAACGAATAAATTATCCAGAGCCGAAAAGTAACCATAAATACATATAACAAGAAATGTTTGCCAATAAATACAAAATTGAAACATTATAAGACTGTAGTCCAACCTGATATAACTTATGGAAGTGAAACATTATTTAAACTAAAGCAAAAGAAAAACATAGACAAAATTTTAAAAATAGAAAGAAGAATAGTAAGAACATGCATTAATGAGAAGTACCAAAAAGAAGGAGAAAGGAAATCATCCCAAATGCAGCAGTATATCAGGAAATAGAACCTATGACGGATTTCATAAGAAAGAAGAGAATATCATTCTTTGGTCATCAGCTGAGAACACCTCAAGACAGGTTAATACGCAGAATTCTGGCAAAGCTTTGGAAACAAAAACAACAACCTGACTGTATAAAAGAAATAAAAGAAGATATGAAATAATTTAGATGTAACACTGGAGGATCTAAAGAATAAATCACACAAAATAAATAAATTGAAGGATAGTAAAATTAGATTCCTACCAAAATGCGATAAAAGAGAAAGAACTAAAAGGGTATTTTCAGAAGAAGAACGACAACGAAGACCAGATAGAATGAAGAAATACTGGAAGAACAGAAAAGAAAAAACATAAAACATCATAGAAGAACGGACAGAAATTGAGTGGTCCAATGCGGCCGTAAAAGCACAATGATAATAATCACCGTATATTCGCCTCTGTGGTGTAGTAGTTAGCGTGATTAGCTGCCACCACCGCAGGCCCGGGTTCGATTCCCGGCTCTGCCACAAAATTTGAAAAGTGGTATGAGGGATGGAAGGGGGCCCACTCAGCCTCGGGAGGTCAACTGAGTAGAGGTGGGTTCGACTCTCACCTCAACCATCCTAGAAGTGGTTTTCCGTGGTTCCCACTTCTCTCCGGGCAAATGCCAGGATGGCACATAACTTAAGGTGACGGCCGCTTCCTTCCCCTTCCTTGCCTATCCCTTCCAATCCTGCCATCCACCTCACAAGGCCCCTGTTCAGCATAGCAGGCGAGGCCGCCCGGGCAAGATGCTGGTCCTCCTCCCCAGTATAATCGCCCAACCCAAAGTCTTACGCTCCAGGACACTGCCCTTGAAGTGGTAGATGTGGGATCAATCGCTGAGTCTGAGGGAAAAACCAACCCTGGAAGGTACACAGATTAAGAAGAAGATGATTACCGGTACCATATTCGTCCGCCTCTGTGGTGTAGTGGTTGGTGGGATTAGCTGCCACTCCCGGGAGCCCGGGTACGAGGGTTGGAACGGTCTCCACTTAGCCTCGGGAGGTCAACTGAGTATAGGTGGGTTCGATTCCCACCTCAGCCATCCTGGAAATGGTTTTCCGTGGTTTCCCACTTCTCCTCCAGCCAAATGCCGGGATCGTACCTAACTTAAAGCCACGGCCGCTTCCTTCCCTCTTCCTTGTCTATCCCTTCCAATCTTCCCATCCCCCGCAGGGGTTCTGTTTAGCATAGCAGGTGAGGCCGCCTCATCCTCCCCATCCCCCCGCAAGGGCTCTGTTCAGCATAGCAGGTGAGGCCGCCTCATCCTCCCCAGTTGTATCCCCCGACTCAATGTCTCACGCTCCAGGACACTGCCCTTAAGGCGGTTGAGGTGGGATCCCTCGCTGAGTCCGAGGGAAAAACCAACCCTGAAGGGTAAGCAGATTACCGTATTCAACTTAGGTCATTGTTCAAATTCTGCAGATGCTTGTCGAGCAAAAAATAGTTCGCCCGAACAGGGACTCGAACTCTGGACCCTTAGGTTAAAAGCCTAATGCTCTACCGACTGAGCTATCCGGGCTCATGTTCTTGTAACCCTGGCAATAAGAGAGATCAAAGAACATTTTCGTAATGCTGACATTGTTTGTAGATAAGTTACTCTGGCAGAATACGTTTACTATACCCGCAATAATGAAAGAACCATTCTGACAGATAGTTCTGAACGGAGGAGAATTGCACGGTGTTGCCACATTCCTAAATTCCTTTCTCCTTCTCGTCGCTTCCGCCTTACTTGTTCGTTCAGACCGCTATGTTCCTTTGAACACAACTCTTTAAGAGAGAGGTTTAGCAACTCCAAGCAATAGGAATGTATCACGCAAAAGTTGTCCGCTAGGCAGCGTAATGGTAATACCCGGTATGCGCTTTCCGCTGCTCGATTGTTTTACATGAGACTTATATGGAGTATTCCTACATTTGTAATCATCGAAACGAAACTTCAGCTTTTAGTGATGGGCTAGCGACGGAATCGAGTAGAATCGAGTAATGTGCTCTTAGAATCGGTATTACTCGACTCCAGACTCGAGTCCAAGCATACTGGTGTCGCTATCTGTGGACATGCCTTAGAACTAAAATCTACTGTACTGGAGTGCACGGCATTCAGGGTCACCCACAGAATATTTTTGTGGTGTGGAGTGCAATGTTTGCTGCTGATGATTGATGTTGTTCAGTCATCGGTCGTCAATAATTCGATTGTTATGATTATTATTATCATCATCATAGGCACTAACAAACCGTCAGCTGTTTAGCTAGAACAGAATGACGTTCTGTCCGCTGATTTGCTGCGTGAACGTACGTCACATTCTGGACGCCTCATCTTAATACCCGACATTATATCTGCCGAAAGTATGATGTACATATAAACTGCTGTAATTCACCTGTTCCCCCGGACGATTGTAGGCTTTGGCGCGGTTAGCAATAGGCTATGGTTACAATAAATCTGTCATACTACCGATCATATTAGCACATCTACGCCCGTGTATATGCATAATGGCTACATGAGATATAATTTACCAGTAGCGAAGAAATACAATGTGTGCAGAAATACCGTCTATAGTCTACAAATAGCACATGTTTAAAATACACTAATTACAACATACAGACCGTGACAGGGATTTGAAATAATAATAATAATAATAATAATAATAATAATAATAATAATAATAATAATAATAATAATAATAATAATAATAATAATAATAATAATAATAATAATGTTATAACTTTTACGTCCAAGTACGTACATGTGTATGGTTTTCGGGGATGCCGAGGTACCGCATTTAGTCCCCCGGGTGATTTTTTACGTCCCAATAATTCTACCGACACTAGGTTGACGTATTTGAGCACCTTCAAATACTACCGGAATAAACCAGTATCGAACCGGCCAAGTTGGGCTATGAAGGCCAGATAAGCTATATTTTCAATATTAGAATAGATGGCATATTCAGTGAAGTGTGTGCGAGACGCCGTAAACGGATATTTTCATATCTTATTATGCGTATTAAGTGGCATTATTATCGTTCTCAAGTAATTATGAAATTTAGGTTATTCCTTTTGCGCATTCATTCGGTTTTTTCATATCGTACCGCGCTGTCGCAATCCCATAAACCCTCAGCGACCGCTTGTACGCATGCTTCATCCATCTACGAGCCGGCGAGTGAGCGAACGTGTGACGTCATGCTATCATCGAGCCTTCGCAAGCGAAGCGAGTCCGAGCCTGGACTCGAAAGAATCGAGTACCGCGATTCCAGGCATCACTCGCGCACATCACTATCAGCTTTAAATGTATGAGAATGGAATTATGTCCGCCTCTGTGGTGTAGTGGTTAGTGTGATTAGCTGCCACCCCCCGGAGGCCCGGGTTCTATTCCCGGCTCTGCCACGAAATTTGAAAAGTGGTACGAGGGCTGGAACGGGGTCCACTCAGCCTCTGGAGGTCAACTGAGTAGAGGTGGGTTCGATTCCCACTTCAGCCATCCTGGAAGTGGTTTTCCGTGGTTTCTCACTTCTCCTCCAGGCAAATGCCGGGATGGTACCTAAATTAAGGCCACGGCCGCTTCCTTCCCTCTTCCTTGTCTATCCCTTCCAATCTTCCCATCCCCCACCAAGGCCCCTGTTCAGTATAGCAGGTGAGGCCGCCTGGGCGAGGTACTGATCATTCTCCCCAGTTGTATCCCCCGATCCGATGTCTGAAGCTCCAGGACACTGCCCTTGAGGCGGTAGAGGTGGGATCCCTCGCTAAGTCCGAGGGAAAAGCCAACCCTGGACAATAAACAGATTAAGAAAGAAAGAGAAGGGAATTACCATATTCTGCTAATGTTTTTAACAAACGGGAAATGGTATAGGTGCAATGACGATTGCGGATTTGGAAGCAGAATTGAAGAAAAAAAAGGGGGACGGATATCCGACAAAAATGCAAAAGTTGATTGAAAGGTAAGGACTAAATGCAGCAACTCCTTCTTTTAGCGTTTTTGTTAAGATTGAATTCTTTAAGTACAAATAGCATTTTGAAAAGATCCCTAATACGGTATCTTTCTTCTCTTTGCCGGTTATAGGCGTACGTAAGTACGCCTGAACTTCATTTCCCTGCAGCGCACGAGTTTAAGGATCTTGTTTCTGACCAAATTTGGAGTTCATGAATTATTTCGTGTTCAGGAAGTCTGAAATCGATGGTGCTCCAGTGTCATATTATAGGTCACTCTGTGATTCAGGGTACCGCACACGATGTTATGGCTGTTTTCCTACTTCTATGTCTTCTTGCTCTCGGAGTTATTTCCAAGATACCGATGCCACACCATGAAAATATCGAAGGTACAGCGTTCTCCTTAAGTCTTCGTCTTTCGCCTAAAATTATTGAAATAGGTCATATTAACTCCTCAGAATGTCACTACCTTATTATAAAATTATTTCTTAATTACGTACTAATTACCTTACTTATCAGTTTCAGTAATGACTTAATCTTCAACCGTAAAATGTTTCGAGCAGACCTTGATATTAGGAGTCACATTTTTATTTCGTAGGTCCTGCCTACGAATCGCATGCAACCACTTTTTACGAAAAGGATCCTGCTTAGGAAATTAATGGTATGAATACGGTCGACGTTAATTTTGGGACATTGGGACACAGCACTAGTCAGGCATCACAATTTTCTTGTTGTCTTTGTTATCATAACGATATATTAAATCTTTAACTTCATCCTTTAACTAAGTAACTTCCATTAAAATCACATGTAAACAAATGATGATCGACAAGCGCAAACCGGGTTCTACTCGTGAGACGGTTACGTGCCAGACGCGACCGTGCCGGATGCGACCAGGCCATTATCGTGCCAATAGCGACCGAGTTGAGAAGCATCGTGCCGCATGCGACCCATCAATCACTTGCAATTGATTTGCATTAAGGGCTGTCACCAAGTGGCAGATTGCGTATAAGTAGCTAACTTTGGTCTTCTCTAAAATAAAGGTCTGACACCCTGGTTAGCAGGTTCGAGTACCGTTGGTCGAAAGAAAAATATAAAAACGTTGCTGGCTTTACGTCCCAGTAACTACTTTTATGGTTTAAGGAGACGCCGAGGTGCCGGAATTTAGTCCCGCAGGACTTATTTTACGTGCCAGTAAATCCACCGACACAAAGCTGGCGTATTTGAGCACGTTCAAATACCACCGGACTGAGCCAGGATCGAACCTGCCAAGTTGGAGTGGAAAGACCAGCATCTTATCCGTCTAAGCCACTTAGACTGGATGAAAAAAAATTCACCATCAGAATGTTGGCCGGCAGGGTAGGAAAGTTGGTGGTAGACAGTTTCTAATCACTAGATTGCATGCCAAAAGCATGGATTCAAATCCAAACCTTTTCCCAGTGTTCAAATAGAGTGAGGGGATATGATGCTGTTGATGGTGATTCGGCCGTCGGGTGGTGACGTAAAGCATTGAGCAGACCCCTTGGTATTATTCGAGAGGAGTAGGCTACGTGCCGAAACCGGGTTTCATCTCTCCCTACTTCATTATCATAATCCCACATCCAGACGCGCAGGCCACCCACGGGAGTCAGGTAGAAAGACCTGCACCAGGCAAGCCAAACACGTCCTCGGACACTCCTGGTACTAATAGGACACGATAAGTAAGTAGGCCTAAGTCGTAAACAATTCCAGAGAATTAGGATCTTTTTTTGCTAGTGGCATTAAGTCGCACCGACACAGACAGGTCTTAAGGCTACGATGGGATAGGAAAGGCCTAGGAGTTGGAAGGAAGCGGCCGTGGCCTTAATTAAGGTACAGCCCCAGCATTTGCCTGGTGTGAAAATGGGAAACCACGGAAAACCATCTTCAGGGCTGCCGATAGTGGGGTTCGAACCCACTATCTCCCGGATGCAAACTCAGGGCCGCGCGCCTCTAACTGCATGGCCAACTCGCCCGGTGGGAAAAAGACGTAAACGCATCACCATGTTTCGTGTTGTAGAACGAGTTTACCCCAGAAGTGTTATGTAAAGTAGGGGCAGTAGCTGCTTTTAGGACTTACTGAAATGGCATTGCACTCCGTTTAGCTTACCTTATCTTGGGTGATGACTGAGGACACAACTTATCAAATGACAATTTGCTTGTCAACGCCGGTCGCATCCGGCACGGTTACAGATTATGCGGTCGCTACTGGCACGGGTCGCATGCGGCACGGTCGCATCTGGCAAGCCACCACCGGGTTACTACTCGTGAGACATCTATCGGTAGTGTTTCAGTACATCCCTATACAAGCCGGCCAGCAACCGCAGTCCCACGTTTCGATGGCAACCATGCCACTTGCTCCCTTCTCGCCACCCATGCAGGCAGTAAACGGACCTCCCTCTAAGAACTGTCAGATTGTTTCTCTCAGTATTACGACATTAACTCACTCATGATACATTCAGCTTTATTTTACACGATGTTATTGTATTCATAAACTTATGTCACTGTCGAGATAAATTTCTCTCTTCTAACCATTCGCTCTGCTCAAGTTATCATGGGAGAGATAACCCCAGTGTCCAGAAAGTGCAATGCCCTACGCCAGGCGAGGTGAACATATTTATCGCGGCATAATAGTTATTTGATCGATCGATAAACATTCTGTGAGTGGTTCTGCGATGTTTTGAAAAGCGAATAATTTATATTGAGATATGAATTGAGGGGGCCACTCAGACGAGAGCAGAGGTGGTGGTGTGGTGGTGATTATTGTTTTAAGAGGAAGTACAACTAGGCAACCACTCTATATAACACTAATCAGAGAGAAAGAACGGAAGGGGCCCGGCACTTCGAAAAATGAAGGTATCGGCCAAAGGAAGACAAGGGTCACGAAGGGCATGAAAATGAAAGACTCCCTAGGCCTCCGTACGTAATACCGTCGGGGTCGGAAAAGAAGAAGAGTTGACCAAGGGAGGTCGGATAGGAGATGAAAATGAGAAGCCTGGCACGAGCCTGGTCGCTAACCTACGCTCCAAACTTCAGGACCCCTCTTACGACAGGCAGGGGATACCGTGGATGTTATTCTACCGCCCCCACCCTCAAGGGAGACGAGAACAGAATTAAAATAACTAAATAATTAAATTCGTATCTCACGAGACGCCACTGAAGATTTACGGTTTTCGGAGACGCTAACGTGCCGAAATTTTGTCCTGCAGGAGTTATTTTACGCGCTAGTAAATTTACAGTCACGAAGCTGGGGTATTTGAGCACCTTTAACTATTACCGGACTGAGCCGGGTTCGAACCTGCCACCTTGAGCTCAGGACGTCAGCGCTCTACCCTCTGAAGTACTCAGGATGAGAAGATAGGAAGGGATATACAAGGAAGAGGGAAGGAAGCGCCCGTGCCCTTAAGTTGGGTACCATCCCAACATTTGCCTGGAGAAGTGGGAAACACCGGAAACCACTTCCAGGATGGCTGAGGTGGAAATCGAACCCACATCTACTCATTTGACCGCCCGAGGCTGATTGGAGACCTTTCCAGCCCTCGTACCACTTTTCAAATTTCGTGGCAGAGACGGGAATTGAACCCGGGCATCCAGGGGTGGCAGCTAATCACTCTAACCACTACACTACAAAGGTGGACATGATTATTATTATTATTTTCTTTTTCTTGGAATGGGCCTACTTTGGACCACGCTTGTTCAATTGTAGGGCTTTGATTTGTGCCCAATATTGGCGCATTTTCTGCGGTGTGCCAACGGCCGTAGCCGTGTTGAAACACCGGATCCCGTGAGATCTCCGAAGGTAAGCAACATTGGGCGTGGTCAGGAGTTGGATGGGTTGCCACGCGCTGTTGGTGGGGAGTAAGGGAATGGAGGAGCGGAAAGGAACTGGCCACCCTACCGCACGTAAACTCCGGCTCAGGAATAACTCTGCGGAGGTTTGGACCTGCCTTCGGGCAGAACAACACTTACCTACCTTCTGCGGTGTAACACCTTTCTTTCATCTGTCCAGAGTTTTTCCTGAAGTCCATCGAGTTCCTTCAGGGTATATCGTACAGACCGTCTATCTTGAAGATCTGATATGCCCAGTTCTTTAATGTACTTCTCAGTTTCTGTCAGTCAAGTGGTGGGGATCTTCTTGTTCTGCCAGAAGATGAACAGGCGATTGGTCAGTCTTTGGAGAGGCAGCCTTACTGTATGGCCATAGAAGGCTACTCTCCTTTTCATAGCACAGTCAGAGACTCTCTCTCTCTATGTGTTCGTAGAGCTCGGAATTGTGCCGTCTACGGAATTCTTCATCTTCCTTTACCGAACCTAAGATCTTCTGAAAATTATTATCCTCTCTCTGACTTCCACTTTCTCTATCAGACCTCTTCGATTAAGTGGAAGGCACTCCATGGCATTCTGAGCTTCTGGTCGTATGACTGACGTGATAGGCATTTTTGTTATGTGTTCTTTGTCAGTCGATAGACCAGTTTCAACTTGTTGACTCTCATGACAATGATGCTCTTTCTGATAAGTTGGGTTCAATCCATTCGCAGAGATACTTAAATTCACCAGCCCTCTTGATATTTCCCCGCTCTAGTAGTATCTCTCTCTGCTAGCTTCTTTGATGTTGGTGAAGAACTCTGTTTTCTCCAAAGACACTTGAAGATTCACTTTGGCTGCCTGTCTTCTGAGGCAATTGAGGTGTATCGTTGCTGTATCCAGCGAAACGGCAATCAGTGTCATGTCGTCAGCCAACGTCAGGCAATTTACAACCAGCCCTTCCTTCTTATGACCAACGTATATCCCACTCTGGATACCCAAGTTGGTTAGTTATTTTCGCCATTCTCTCACAAGCTTTCCGAGGACACAGTTGAAGAAAAGTGGGGAAGTCCATCCCATTGTCTCACCCCTGTCTTTATCTCGAAGCTTTCCGAAACCACGCCTCTAAATGTAACCCTGGAATAGGTGATAATCAAGGTTCCTAGAATGAGTCTGGGGTTTTGTTGTCTAATCCCAGTTCCTGGAGAATTTTATTAAGTGTTTGTATATTAGCAGAGTCATAGGCTTTCCGAAAATCAACAAAGGTGACGACCACCTTGCGGTTTGCCATTTTGGAGTATGCAAGTACAGCTTTAAGGCTGAGGATCGGCTCTTCCTAATCCTCCTTGATATTCTCCAAGTTGACTGTATAGTTGCTTTCTGGCTGTGTTAGTAACGCCTTGGAAAATATCTTGTATGTTACCGGGACGAGAGAAACCCCACGATGGTTCTTGATGTCAGTAAAGTCTCCTATCTTCTGAACGGAATAAATCAGAGCTGAAATCCAATCCGATGGCAATTTCTCTGTTTCCCAGATGTTCTGTATGATCTCAGTGAGCTTGCCCACAGCATTGCTTCCAGCGCATTTCCAGAGTTCAGCAACAATAGAGTCCTCTCCAGCTGCTTTATTATCCTTAAGAAGTTGAATGATTTCACAAACTTATTTTTGTGCAGGAGGCAGCGAGTCCGGGTTTGGTGTGGTTTGTTTGTAATCAAAATCTTCGCTGGGTGAATCACAATTAAGTAAGTTCTTAAAATATTGGGTTAAGAGGCAGCAGTTATCCTTGTCGTGAAAAGCCAGGCTGCCCTGTGAGTCTCTGAAGCGAAGACTTGTTGGAGTGTATTTTCGAAGTGTCTGCTTGAAATTTTCGTAGAAGTCCCTGGATTTATTTATAACGAAGCTCTCTTCGATTTGGATTAGTTGGTTGTGTGTGAAGGCCCGTTTGGTTTCTCGGATTATCTTGGCTGTAAATTTCCTTTGTTCCAGAAAGGTCTCCCAATTGCCCTTGGACTTTTTAGAGTTCCATTTCATCAGGCTGCCTGTCTTTGAGCTATTGTGTTGTCACAGTCTTCAGTCCACCACGGATGTTTCCTTCTTTCAGTTGGTTCCAATTTGTTAAAATCTGTATTGTTCAGTCTTCGACTTACTTCTTGATTATTTTTAAGTCGCTCTATATCGAATCTGACCCTCTTGGAGGTTCTGTGTAATCTAGTGTTTCTAGACAGAAGTCTCAATTTGATCTTTGAGAGGTAGTGGTCTGAGTCCAGATTGACACTTCTTAATACCTTCACGTTTTGTATGTTCTTTTGGGATTTTCTTGAGGTGGCCACATGATCTATCTGGAATTCACCCAGGTTGGTGCTAGGAGAAATCCAACTCTTCTGTTTTCTTGGCAGATGTTTAAAGGCTGTAGATTCCATGACCAATCCGAAAGTACTGCACAGTTCTAGGAATCGTTCTCCGTTGTGATTAGCTCGTTTATGTGCCGTGAAGTTGCCCACTATGTTTCTGTACTTTTTCTCTCTTCCCATTTGGGTATTGAAACTGCCAAGCAGTATGATGGAATTTTAGAGAGAATATCTTCTAGGTCTTCCCAGAATTTGTCAGTTCTGTCCGGGTTGCGCTTGTTGTCCTCGTTGATTGGGGCGTGTGCATTGACTAAAGTGTCGCCCTTGTTAGCACATTTGAGAGAGAGGATTGATTCACGACTGCTTTGGGAGGTAAAATCAATGTCTGAATCCAGTATCTTGTGCTCCTTCTTCCTTGTCTATCCCTTCCGATCTCTCCATTCCCCTCAAGGCCCCTACTCAGCACAGCAGGTGAGGCCACCTGGGCGTGCTACTGGTCCTTCTACCTACTTGTATTCCCCGATCCAATGTCTCACGCTCCATGCCACTGCCCTTGAGTTGGTAGAATATAAAGGAGAGAGGATATAAGTCACAAGTGAGACCACAATTAGAGTGTGGTTCCAGTGTATGGGATCCTCATCAGGATTATTTGATTCGAGAACTGGAAATAAATCCAAAGAAAAGCAGCTCGATTTGTTTTGGCTGATTTCCACAAAAGTGTAGCATTACGAAAATGTTGCGATTAGGGCTGGGAAGACTTGGGAGAAACCACTACTAAATATTTTTATTCCTACCCTGAAGGGGGAGGCGGGCCTCCTTGACGGCGACGCCTCTCTCAGGCTAGGAGATTTGTATCGGAGAAAGAGGTGATCGGTGAAAGTGAGAAGTTTGGCGGCCGTGGCCTATACTAGGAACTGTCCCGTCATACGTCTTAGTGCAGGAGAATGAAAAACTACCGAAAACCATTCTCTGGACAGCTGACGGTGGGGAACCAGCCCTTCTCTGTGTCCCGAATACAGAGGCGTAGAGCCACGGTAGAGCCGTGGCCTCCCCTCCTCTGCTCGGTTGACCGGTCGGAGTTGCAGAGCCGTCGGACCACAGACCAGCTGTGACCACTTGTGGGCCGACATCCACTCTGCATCCGTCGAAACCTTGGGAGTAAGCGGTCTGTTCCATACTGTCATTGGAGAGAATAATCATCATCATCATCATCTGTTTACCCTCCAAGTTCGGTTTTTCCCTCGGACTTAGCGAGGGATCCCACCTCTACCGCCTCAAGGGCAGTGTCCTGGAGCTTCAGACTCTTGGTCGGGGGATACAACTGGGGAGTATGACCAGTACCTCGCCCAGGCGGCCTCACCTGCTATGCTGAACAGGGGCCTTGTGGAGGGATGGGAAGATTGGAAGGGATAGGCAAGGGAGAGGGAAGGAAGCGGCCGTGGCCTTCAGTTAGGTACCATCCCGGCATTCGCCTGGAGGAGAAGTGGGAAACCACGGAAAACCACTTCGAGGATGGCTGAGGTGGGAATCGAACCCACCTCTACTCAGTTGACCTCCCGAGGCTGAGTGGACCCCGTTCCAGCCCTCGTACCACTTTTCAAATTTCGTGGCAGAGCCGGGAATCGAACCCGGGCCTCCGGGGGTGGCAGCTAATCACGCTAACCACTACACCACAGAGGCGGACGGAGAGAATAATAATAGTGCTATTTCCTTTACGTTCCACTAACTACTTTTACGGTTTTCGGAGACGCCGAGGTGTCGGAAATTTTGTCCCGTATGAGTTCTTTTACGTGCCAGTAAATCTACTAACACGAGGCTGACGTATTTGAGCACCTTCAAATACCACCGGACTGAACCAGGATCGAACCTGCCAAGTTGGTGTAGGGGCCAGTGCTCAACCGTCTGAGCCACTCAGCCCGGCTTATTGGAGCGATGGCGTGAAATGACATTAACAGATGAACAACACTGCAAGTCAGACAACTGTACAAATAGCGTTGAGTCAGGTACAACAGAAAGGTACATGATGTTACATGCGACCTTGCGTCGAGGTGAAAAGTTCATGTGGTCTGAGATTAGTTTCGTTTATAGGATATAACTTTCGTGTATTAGCCACTCACTCATTTCCAGTATACACAAATGAGAAGCGCTTAAACACCCAGCGGACTCCGTGGCGCAACGGTAGCGCGTCTGACTCCAGATCAGAAGGTTGCGTGTACGAATCACGTCGGGGTCAAGAATTTTGTTCCGTGGAATTTAGTAGCTAGTATTTCCGAGCTCTAAAGCGGGACGAGGTTTCAAGAAACGTATCATATGGCCTCAACAACTCGTATAGAAATCATATAACAATTGTACTGGCTGGTACACCTCTACGCCGCACATTTGAATTTTCCGCCAATAAATCCTCCTCTACAGGAGAAACTCTGAACTTTAAAAACTGGATCAACTCATAAGTTTCTCAGAAGATGTCACTACCATAAATTTTGTGATTACGAAGTTGTCAATACTGTGTGGTTTTCAACTTGTTTTGTTTTCCATTGATCAAGAAGTGTGGACAATCTCTTATAGATGTCTCTACAAAAAAACTATGATCATGCACCCTGGTGCGAAGTGAAGGAACTTTTTTGAAGAAATTTTGTAGTCATAAGTTTTCTTATTACTAAGTTTCGTTCTTTCATTTGTGGGTTGGCAATATTAATCTTTTCTTTCCGCCAGTTTTGAATTCAGCCAATCGAGTATTGCTGTAATTAATTTTTGACCAATCGTGTCTTTCTTCTTCGATTTTGATGTGTAACTGTAAGCTACCCAGTAAACGCCTGTAGGTGTGTCTTAATTATTCTAGAAAGGTCTCGAATATTCCCCGAGGGTATAAAAACTGCTGATTTTCCTGTCTCACAGCCACATCATCAACATTTAACTTAGTGTATGGACGTGTAGCAGGAGGTGGGAAGCGCCTCTTTCTTCAGACAGCAGTTCTTCAATAAGGTAATGGCCGCTTAACATCTTTATTTCTTGCTAGCTCAGCAGTTTAACCCGCGAGGAAGGTCCGAAACCTTTATTATGTAACCTATCTTCAAACATGTAATTTGCCGTCGCTTTTGTAAAACTTCATATACCTTTAAATGTAAACCGGGGATAGAGAGTGCCTTAACCTCTCGAGCTCCCCTTCATTTTGATCTGAGATGACAACGTTTTCGTAACCGTTTTTCTACTCTTCCTTAATGTGCTAAATTTATTCTGTATACGAGTCACCTCCATAGCTTGGGAATAACCCCTGCTTCATCGGCCTAGTGCCTCTTAGGTTTTAAGAAGTTTCATGTAGGAGTGCAAGTACACGCCTACATTCATCTTTGTACTTTGGGCCATTTACTCAACCTGTTCTTTTCTGCTAAGGCCCAGTAGGTTGGGTACAAGATACCCCTGTTTCCTTGTAAATTGTACCTTGAGGGCAGTTATAGTAAAGCGTGGTATTGCCTTTAATAGGCTTGGAAAACTGAGAGCAGGTCAGCTCTTTTAAGTATTGGAAATGTGCCTGGCATTGCTATGGTGGGAGCAAGGGCTCCATGTTGTTATGGGTTTTCCGCCCTTTAGTAAATATGTATTTGTGAGCTGAGAGCTCAGAAGTTGCACAAAAATGGGGCTTGAAGCCCAGAATTGTTAAATTGTTTCCAAATCTTGGCTTTCCTGGTCTTGTACCTGATTGTTGGCTATTTGTTGACTTGTTGTTATTTGTTAAACTTTGAAATTGTTAATTTTTGCTATTTTCGAAAATATAACCTTTAATGCAACTTTAATTCATATCTCGGCCTTGTAGTTAGATCCATTCATTCCCGCACCTTCTTTCACCTCTGCTGTTCCACAGATACCTCGGAACAAGTGGTAGCAGAGCGTGGTTGAATGGGTCTCAAAAAGCCCCTTTTGTCGGCTAAACATTGCTTTTGATTTGAACTCTAACAATTTTCTCAGTTGCTGTAATTTTCCTCCCTATTTTTCTAAATTTGTCAACTTTCTGTCATCATGTCCGGCCCTCGCGAAGTCCTCCAAACCGGCTATTTGCGCAAGGAGGAATTGATTTATGAATTAACCATTAGAAATGTTCATTCTGGAGGCACGGTTGCGGCCGATACCACCAAGCTTAAAGAATCTCTTGCATTGCCAATTAGTATTCCAACTTTGGGAGAGAAAGATATTGATGAGGCTCTATCCACTATCACTGACAATACTACTGAGCTAGCATCTGTAGTTAGTTTCTTTGAAGTTAGCAACCTTCTCCAAATCAACTTAAACGTGTGCAGGCTAGACTGTTTCATTTTTACAACAGGGTGAGCGATCTATTGTCTCTTAAGTTAAATGAACTTCAGGGTAAGGAGGCTAGTGCTCTTGTTGAACACCTTCCTAAAATGTCCAGTAAGGTTAGCCAATTGTTATCTGGATCTGCTACTCCCAAAACCGACCAGCCCACGGTGGTAAATATCGTAAGTGAGGAGGATTCCCCCAAGAGGGAAGAAAGTAGGAAATCCGTAGGAGTCCAACAAATATCTGCCCCATTAGAAACTGAGTTCGGTCGTTGTACATCCATTACACAATTTGTTTTGAATAATGCACTCTCTGAAACAGCTTCTCCGCCCCCTATGCCTTTACCACCGAGCTCGATAGCCGCAGTCGTTTAAGTGCGGCCGGTATCCAGTATTCGGGAGATAGTAGGTTCGAATCCCACTGTCGGCAGCCCTGAAAATGGTTTTCCGTGGTTTCCCATTTTCACACCAGGCAAATGCTGGGGCTGTACCTTAATTAAGGCCACGGCCGCTTCCTTCCCACTCCTAGCCCTTCCCTGTCTCATCGTCGCTATAAGACCTATCTGTGTCGGTGCGACGTAAAGCAACTAGCAAAAACTATGTAACCCTTTGGCACTCAGCCTATATGCAGAAGTTTGCTCGAAGACACTCAGACTAATTTCTGTCATTTTCCAAACCAATTTACAAAAATTCAACATGTAAAGAGTTTTTACACACATTTAAATGTAATAAATCACACTAATACAGGAAACTATGAGCATTTCAGAAATTAACATACCTAGAACGTATTGTTATTGGTAAAGCCAAAAACAATTATTAAATTATGAAAATAAATTTAAAAAAATAATTTTTGATTTTCAATGACTGAAAAATCAGACATTATTGCGTCTTCCTTCTTTACTCTTAGACGTGAAAGAAAGAACATTTAATTCTTATTAATTTGATATCAATATGACGTGTGTGCTGCAATTCATTCATGAAGCATTGCACATAGTTATTCGCTGTACATGTAACGGTCATCGATGTCAGGTCCTCGCGGCCCGATGCACGGTGAGCAGCTGTGACTGTGTCATTTCCCACATAAAGCGAATCACTTTCGGCAAAAAATGTCATTATTACTGTCTAAATCATCTGAAAATTCAAGGATATCGGCCTCATTCGGCCTTGAATACGGCCTGGCCATTACGATAAAAAGATGACGCAAGTACGTGCAACAACGGAGTTATGAAATGGAGTAAAATTATAGTTTGCGAAGTACAGCGAACACACGATATACCAAAGAAACGAAATATACTCTTAACTAAACTCATATCAAGATCAAATTGTTATATTCATAAGCCAACCAAAACAGATCCACGCAGTAACAACTTCAAATAACCACAACATAAACATTCACGGTCAACAGATTTCATTTGTCGAAAATAAAAATATTTTGTACGGCTGGTGGATATATCTGTAGAGTAAAACGCAAATTCAACGTTTTAAGGTACCGTCACGATCAACTGTTACGATTTAACAGCCACGCAAATGACGAAAATGCCTAAATAGGACAGAGCCGATGTATCGGCTCCGTGAGCGTTTTCGCCATAACCTCTCGCGCCGATAGATCGGCGCGCTGAGTGCGAAAGGGTTAATCAGGCGTATAATCAGATCCCTCTAGCAGAAGAATCCAAACATCCTACAGCTTTTGCCACGCATTGGAACTTGCATGAGTACAACCGCGTGCCTTTCGGGCTCCCCACGGGAACAGCTGTGCTTACGAGACTGCTAGACAGGGTCTTCTCCGACAGCAAATTCGAGTTCTTATACCATTATCTTGATGATGTCGTCGTATTTTCTGAGACCTTCGTAGAACATCTAGATCATCTGAAAGAGGCCCTTAATCGCCTTCGTAAGGCAGGGTTAACTGTGAAGCTATCTAAGGTTGCTTTCGCTAAGCCTTCCATGTCATTTCTAGGGCATATTTTGTCGCCCAATGGTGTCGCAGTGGATCATTCTAGAACACAGGCAATCCGTGATATCAAACCTCCCAATGACATCAAAGGTATTGCCAGATTCATTGGCATGGTGAATTTCTTCAGGAAATTTATTCCTAACTTCGCTAACAGAGCGGCGCCCTTGAACTTACTTCGTAGGAAGGGCATCAAATTCGAGTGGGGGCCTCCTCAACAAGCCGCTTTCGAAGACCTCAAATTAGCTCTTTGTCATGCCCCTGCCCTTGCTATACCCGATTTCTCGGGAGAAATTCATCGTTCAAACCGACGCGTCGTCGTCGGCGAGGGCTGCAGTCCTTCTCCACGAGACTGAACTAGGGAGGCGACCCATCGCCTATGCATCTAGGACACTATCGGCTCAAGAGACCACGTATTCCATCAATGAACTTGAAGGTTTGGCAGTCTAATTTGCGCTAGAAAAGTTCCGCCTCTATCTGGAACACGTCAAGTTCGACTTGGAAACGGATAACCAAGCCTTAAGCTAGGTCTTAGCTAGGCCGCATCGTACTGGTCGCATAGCCCGCTGGGCCATCATGATTTCTGCCTTCCAGTTTGATGTTAGGCATATAAGAGGGTCTGAAAATGTTGTGGCGGACGGACTAAGCCGTATGTTTTCGAACGATGTAGAGGCCTCTGAACAGGAAGACAGGTCTTTTCTTACCGAATCCATACCTCCTGGGGTAAATGCCATTTTAACTGATGCCCCCATGCTGTTTAGGGACATTGAAAAATATCAACGCGAAGATCCCGCGCTGGCTCCTATTATGGAAACCCTTTCTTCTGGGAAACATGCCGTCCCTTATGTATTGAGGAATGGTGTTCTATGTTGCCCGTCGGGGCAGGATAAGAAGATGAAAGTTGTGGTTCGAGCTGTTCTTGTTCCCATGATCTTCAAGTACTACCATGAGACCCCATTAGGGGGACATTTAGGCATCATCAAAACCCGGGAAAAGATCCGAGAAATGTTCATTTGGGAAAGTATGGACGGCGAAATTCGTGAATTGGTAAAAGCTTGTAAAACTTGTTGGCTTAGTAAACCTACCATGTCCACTAAGCAAGGGCTGTTGTCTTCTCATCAAGGGCCGCGCCCCATGGAACGTCTCTATATCGATTACGTAGGACCCTTCCCCCAATCAAAGGGGAATGCCAACAAATTCATTCACGTGTGTGTAGATGGATTCACAAGGTTTTCCTGGTTATTTCAGACTAAGCTGGCTACCGCTCAGTCAACTATTTCTTGTTTAAATTCCATCTTTGCTTCTTTTGGTCCGTGTCAATATTTAGTGTCCGATAATCCTAAAGCCTTTACCTCCAATCTCTTCCGTAAGTTCTGTTTTGATCTATCCATCTCACATGTAAGAACATCAGCGTATTATCCTCAACCATATCTGGCTGAACGGGTCAATCGTAATCTGAGGTCGGCTCTAATTGCCTATCATCATGATGATCATTCCAGGTGGGACACATCCCTGCATTGGTTGGCCTTCGCTTTGAATTCGGCGGTTCATGAATCTCATAAATTCTCTCCAGCTTCATTGATGTTTAAGTTTGTACCCAACACGCCACTCTCTAACCTTTGGTCTCTTAGTGACATTCTACCTGAGACAATAGATCCTGATAATATTAGACATCTATGGAAGAAGGCTAAGGCCAGTCTTAAAGTTCCTCGTGAAAAGGTTAGGGAAAGATATGATCGTGGACGGAGGCCCACTCATCTAAAGGAAGGAGATCAAGTCATGATTAAGAACTTTCACATCAAATTTCAAAGTTTAACAAATAACAACAAGTCAACAAATAACCGACAATCAGGTACAAGACCAGGAAAGCCAAGATTTAGAGACAATTTAACAATTCTGGGCTTCAAGCCCTATTTTTTTTGCAACTTCTGAGCTCTCAGCTCACAAATACATATTTACCAAAGGGCAGAAAACCCATAACAACATGGAGCCCTTGCTCCCACCATAGCAATGCCAGGCACATTTCCAATACTTAAAAGAGCTGACCTGCTCTCAGTTTTCCAAGCCTATTAAAGGCAATACCACGCTTTACTATAACTGCGCTCAAGGCACAATTTACAAGGAAACAGGGGTATCTTGTACCCAACCTACTGGGCCTTAGCAGAAAAGAACAGGTTAAGTAAATGGCCCAAAGTACAAAGATGAATGGAGGCGTGTACTTGCACTCCTACATGAAACTTCTTAAAACCTAAGAGGCACTAGGCCGATGAAGCAGCGGCTATTCCCAAGCTATTGAAGTGTCTCGTATACAGAATAAATTTAACACATTAAGGAAGAGTAGAAAAACGGTTACGAAAACGTTGTCATCTCAGATCAAAATGAAGGGGAGCTCGAGAGGTTAAAGCACTCTCTATCCCCGTTTTACAGTTAAAGGTATATGAAGTTTTACAAAAGCGACGGCAAATTACATGTTTGAAGATAGGTTGCATAATAAAGGTTTTGGACCTTCCTCGTGGGTTTAACTGTTGAGCTAGCAAGAAATAAAGATGTTAAGCGGCCATTACCTTATTGAAGAACTGCTGCCTGAAGAAAGAGACGCTTCCCGCCTCCTGCTACACGTCCATACACTAAGTTAAATGTTGTTGATGTAGCCGAGAGACAGGAAAATCAGCAGTTTTTATACCCTCGGGGAATATTCGAGTCCTTTCATGAATAATTAAGACACACCCACAGGCATTTATTGGGTAGCTTACAGTTACAGATCAAAATCGAAGAAGAAAGACACGATTGGTCGAAATTAATTACAGAAATACTGGATTGGCTGAATTCAAAACTGGCGGAAATAAAAGATTAATATTGCCAACCCACGAATGAATGAACGAAATTTAGTAAAAAGAAAACTTATGAATCCAAAATGTCTTCAAAAAGTTCCTTCACTTCGCACCAGGTTTTTTTGTAGAGACATCAATAAGAGAATATCCACACTTCTTGATCAGTGGAAAACAAAACAAGTTGAAATCCGCACAGTATTGACAACTTCGTAATAAAAAAATTTACAGTAGTGACATCTTCTGAGAAACCTATGAGTTGATCCAGTTTTTAAAGTTCGGAGTTTCTCCTGTAGAGGAGGATTTATTGGCGGAAAATTCAAATATGCGGCGTAGAGGTGTACCAGCCGCCGGTACAGACCCCCCCCCCCCCAAATGTCCTCCCACGGGGTGACACAGAAGAAGTTTTCTAACCAAATTTAGTCATTAATTGAAGAAAATTTCTGCTTCCTTGCAAATAGATCTGTGGGAGAATATGGATGAGACATTAAGAATTTCCAAAGTTTTGTAGAATAATTTTGCAAAAAAGAAATTCAAAGCTTTTTTTGTGGATAACTAGTTAAATTCCAGATTTAGATTGAAGAAAACAGTTACCAAAACGTAGTCACCTCAAACCAAAATGAAGGGGAGCTCGAGAGGGTGCATCACTCTCCATACCCGAATTAAGGTTACAGATTTTATGAAGTATTTACATAAACCGGCATAAAATTACATGTTTAGAAAAGTAGGTTACATGGCAAAAGTTTCAGAACTTTCCCGCGGGTTAAACTGCTGAGCTAGCAAGAAATAAAGATGTTAAACGGCCATTACCTTGCTGAAGAACTGCTGCCTGATGAGAGGCACCACCCGACTTTTGCTTCACATACACACATTCAGTTAGATGTTGATCAAATGGCCAAGAGACGTGAAAATCCGCAGTTTATAAACCCTCGGGGAAAGTTCGAGACCTTTCATGAATAATCAAGCCACACCCTCTCTCTTTTATTGGCTAGCTTAAAGTTACACACTAAATCGAAGAAGAAGCCTGTAATTGGCCAAAAATTAATTACAGAATTTAGGGATTGGCTGAATTCAAACCTGATGGAAATAAAAGATGAATATTGCCAACCCACAAATGAACGAACATAATTTAGTAACGAAAAAACTTAAGAATACAAAATTTCTTCAAAAAAGGGTTCCTTCACTTCGCACCAGGGTGCATGATCATAGTGACATCTGTTGCAGAGAGTCCAAACTTCTTGATAAATGGTAAACAAAACGCGTAGAATTTTATACAATACTGGAAACTTCATAATCACAAAGTTAAGGAGGGGACATCTTCTGAGGAAAAGTTTAAGTAGATCTAGTTCCAAGTTCTGTGTTTCTCCTGTAGAGGAGTTCTAATTGGCGCAGGATTCAAATGTGCGGCGTAGAGGTGTACCGCCCGGTACAATTATTATTATTATTATTATTATTTTTATTATTATTATTATTATTATTATTATTATTATTATTATTATTATTATTATTATTATTATTATTATTATTATTATTGATGTTCTGAACCCCGCAGCAAGATGCAGGACCGCTACTTGGCGATAAATTATAAATGTTGCCATTATCATTGCTGACAATGTGACCAGCACCATTGTTGCGCGTAGGCAAGTGCACGGGATTTCTGGCAATACGAATTATATACCTCCGTGCATTATTAACCTTATTATAGAGGTAAACAATTGCACGGTCAATATCATTTGTATCGTTTATTTCAAATGTGTTTACATTTTTATTTATATGCCTGAGGAATCTACTTTAATCTAACTTCTCCAAAGGAAAAGAAGGCTCATGAAAACGAAACCAAGAAAGTATAAAAATGATCAGTTTATGATCAGAATCAAGTACATTATGAACAGTAAAACCAATTGGTTTCTACTCCTTTTACACCCCACCGCCGTTCAGTTGATTTACTCCTCCCCTCCCCCCCCCCAAGGGGTGTTTCTTTACGTTTAAAAGAGATTCAAAATACCAGTGTCCACGTCTGTTACATTCAGTTTTGAGATATAAGTATCCCCACAAAAAGAATTAACTTTTTCCACTTCCTTTCACACTCACTCCCTCCCCCCTCCCCGTTAAGTGAATTTTCCGGAAAAGTACTTGTTTCTTTATTAGTAAAGGATCTTCTAAATACCAATTATCACGTCTGAAACATCTTCAGTTTTTGAGATATGTATCCTCATAAAAGGAATTCAACTCCTTTTCACCCCCAGATGATTTTCCCCTTAAAAATGCATTTTTCTTTGTTTTTAAAGGAGATCCAAATACCAATTCTTACGTCTGTAACAACTTTAGTTTTCATTAGATGTAAGTATCTTCATACAATTAATTCAATTATTTTTTCAGTTCTTTCATCCCTTCATGGGATTTTCCGAAATCAAAGGATTGCGTGTTTCTTTACTTCTAAAGCAGGTTCCAAATACTTTTCACGTCTGCAATATTTATTTTTGCTAGTGGCTTTACGTCGCACCAACACAAATAGGTCTTATGGCGACGATGGGATTGGAAAGGCCTAGGTGTTGGAAGGAAGTGACCGTGGCCTTAATTATGGTACAGCCCCAGCATTTGCCTGATGTGAATATGGGAAACCACGGAAAACCATCTTCAGGACTGCCGACAGTGAGATTCGAACCCACTATCTCCCGGATGCAAGCTCACAGCCGATCTCTTTTTTTTTAGATAATAGTATTTTCATACAACTAATTCAACTAATTTTTCAATTTCCCCCCTTTAAGTGGATTTCCGAAAACAACAAAAAATAAGTATTTCTTTATTTTTAAAGGAGATTCCAAATACCAAATTTCACGTCTGTAACATCTTCTGTATTTGAGATATCAGTATCCTAATAAAAAGAATTCAACCCCATTTTTAGTCATTTTACCCCCACCCAAGTGTTTTCCGAAAACAAAAAATGCATGATTCTTTATTTTTAACAGAGATTTAAAATACCATTTTGCACTTCTGTAACATGTTAAGTTTTTAGATATACTGTAGACATGCTCATTTTGAAATTTCACCCCCTTTTTTGCCCCCCTTAATTTGAGTTACCGAAAACAAATCACCTATGTTTCTTCACTTTTACAGGTGATTCCAAATACCAATTTTTACGTCTGTTTTACATTTCAGAGATATACTGTAGATATTGTATTTCTAAAAATTCACCCAATTTGTCACTCCTTTTTAACCCCCATTAATGGGATTTCAAAAAACAAAAAACAAAATACGTGTTTATTTTTAAAGGAAATTCCAAATACCAGTTTTCAGGTCTGTAATATCTTCAGTTTATGAGATGTAAGTATCCTCATAAGGGCATTCAACCCATTTTTCACCCTTTTTCATCCCTCCTAGTACGATTTTCGAAAAAAAATACGTGTTTCTTTATTTTTAAAGGAGATTCTAAATACTTTTTTTTACATTTGTAAACTTTTAACATTTTGAGATATAGATACCCACATTTTATAAATTAACCTCCCCCTTCCCTTTCACCCCTTTAGCGACGGAATATCCACAAATCCTCCCTTAGCGAGCACCTACATTTTAATATAAATGTATCTTTAAAATTTCATTTCTTTATCTCCAGTAGTTTTGGATCAGCGATAATGAATGTGTCAGTCAGTCAGTCAGTCAGTCAGTCAGTCAGTCAGTCAGTCAGTCAGTCAGTCAGAACATGTTCTTTTATATATGACATGAGATAAGAACGTGAATCACAGATAAGGCTATCTGTGGATGGTGTTATACTGTACAGAGTAGTAAATGAGTTGCAGGATTGTGAGCGATTGGAGCGACCCTGATCAACCTCCGGGGGCGGAGCTTAGCTCGATCGTTGCTATGGCAACCGTGGCGTCATCCACTACAGCTTGCCTACAAAGGCACGTGCAGTGGGGTGGGTGTTATGAGAGATATTGAACATTGACATTGAACATTATTCCTTCTTAAATATGAATCCTGTGTACCTTCTTACCACCACCACCCGCCCCCCCTCCCTTCCCATGATACATCTCGTAGGAAACGAACTCCTTATTTTGTATGTCAATGAGAAATACAGACAGATTTCACCGAAAACAGTTTACAAACGCTCCATGAGGATAAAAACGCTTATAAATAATTGTTCTCCCTTCTTCTGTCCAGCACTTCTAGTACATATTTGGGGGAAAATAAAACTCCTAAGCGAGTTGGCCGTGCGTTTAGGGGTGCGCAGGTGTTAGCTTGCATTCTGGAGATAGTGGACTCAAACTCTACTGTCGGCATTCCTGAACATGGTTTTTCGAGGTTTCCAATTTTCTCACCAGACTGTACCTTAATTAAGAGCATCGTCCGCGTCCTGGCCACTCCCAGCCCTTTCCTATCGTACCGTCGGTGTCGGTACGACGTCAAGAAACTTGTAAAAAAAGCTTTCCTTGTCCGAAGCATACAAAAACATACCTCAGAAATGCAATTTCTGAAAGGGGACTCTCCTTTTTAGGGATTGCAATTCAGAAAGAGCTGCTCTCTTAATCCATTTAGATTCCAGTGTTGGTTTCTCCCTCGGACTCAGCGAGGGATCCCATTTCTACCGCCTCTAGGTCAGTGTCCTGGAGCGGAGACTTTGGGTCGGAGGATACAAATGAGGAGGAGGACCAGTATCACGCCCGGGCGGCCTCACCTGCTATGCTGAACAGGGACCTTGCGGGAGGATGGGGAGATTGGAAGGGATAGACAAGGAACAGGGATGGAAGCGACCGTGGCTTTAAGTTAGGTACCATCCCTGCATTTTCCTGGAGGAGAAGTGGGAAACCAAGGGAAAACACTTCGAGGATGGCTGAGGTGGGAATCCAACCCATCTCTACTCAACTGAAACTGAGTGGATCCCGTTCCAGCCCTCGTACCACTTTTGAAATTTCGTGGCAGAGCCGGGAATCGAACCCGGGCCTCTGGGGGTGACAGGTAATCCACCCTAACCACTACACCACAGAGGTGTACATTATTATTATTATTATTATTATTATTATTATTATTATTATTATTATTATTATTATTATTATTATTATTATTATTATTATTATTTAATCCGTTTTCAATCCAGGGTTGGTTTTCCCTCGTACTCTGCGAGGAATCACACTCCTACCACCTCAAGATCAGTGTCCTGGAGTGTGAGACACTTGGTCCGGGCTAAAACTGAAAAGGAGAACCAGTACCTTGCCCAGGCCGGGATCACCTGCTATGCTGAACAGGGGCTTTGTAGGGGAAGGGAAGATTGGAAGGGGTAGACAAGGAAGCGGGAAGGAAGCGGCCGTGGCGTTAAGCTAGATACCATACCGGCATTTGCCTTTAGGAGAAGTGGGAAATCACGGAAAAGCACTTCGAGGATGGCAGAGGTGGGAATTGAACCCCCTTCTACTTCAATTGACCTTCCGAGGCTAAGTGGACCCCTTTCCAGCCCTCGTACCACTTTTCAAATTTCGTGGCGGAGCCGGCAATCGAATTCTGGTCCCCGGGAGTGGCAGCTAATCACACCACAGTGGCGGATGTCGATAGAGTTATTGGCACATAAAATAACTCCTGAGGTACAAAAATCTGGGACCTCCGAAAACCGTAAAAATAGTTGGTGGAACGTAAAAGCATAATTATTATTTTCATCCAAAGACATTATGGCTCAGTTGTTGGTGTTAACATGTACATTGCTCTTATTTTCACAGCTACAGGGACTCGAACCCCTCAGGTTAAATGCCTAATGCCCTACCAACTGAGCTATCCGCACGCCTGAGGAAAGTCCTTTATACAGTTTTTTAAATAAAATCGTGTATCGGATGAAGAACGTGAGTAGGCCTACTAATTACACTGGAACCATACGACCTTGTTTGACTTTCTCAGTGTGTCAAGTATCATTGACTCCCTGAACTATTACACTCTATACACTCGGGATCAGCTGATATCGGGGTCAATTATTGTACAGATAAAAACAACACTCGGGCAGTCACCCAAAGATAAGAAAATATGAGGGTCTGAGCTCTTTTGTCTGTTTTAATGTCGATATATACACTCACGTCCGCCTCTGTGGTGTAGTGGTTAGCGTGATTAGCTGCCACCCCCGGAGGCCCGGGTTCGATTCCCGGCTCTGCCACGAAATTTGAAAAGTGGTATGAGGGCTGAAACGGGGTCTACTCAGCCTCGGGAGGTCAACTGAGTAGAGGTGGGTTCGATTCCCACCTCAGCCATCCTGGAAGTGGTTTTCCGTGGTTTCCCACTTCTCCTCCAGGCGAATGCCGGGATGGTACCTAACTTAAGGCCACGGCCGCTTCCTTCCCTCTTCTTTGCCTATCCCTTCCAATCTTCCCATCCCTCCACAAGGCCCCTGTTCAGCATAGCAGGTGAGGCCGCCTGGGCGAGGTACTGGTCATTCTCCCCAGTTGTATCCCTGACCAAGAGTCTGAAGCTCCAGGACACTGCCCTTGAGGCGGTAGAGGTGGGATCCCTCGCTGTGTCCGAGGGAAAAGCAGACCCTGGAGAGTAAACAGCATTAGAATCTATATAAATATGTCTTATGGTTAGGGGTCATGTGAAATTAGCAGCCGCTGAGGGATGGCCATGATCGAGAAAATATTGTTGCGATATTTTAATAATTGTGGTTATAAAGAATCGTAATCCTACTAAATAATGCCAGGGAAGCGTGTGAAAGAAATCACGGGACCGTGGTAGGTGCAAAAACAAGTACAAATATTTGTCAAGCTTTAATACATGAATATATTTTAGTATTGCAAAAATCATTTACAAAGGAGTAAGATCAGAAATATCCGGCCCTGCGGTGCAGGGGGCAACGCTTCCGCCTGTCACCCGGCGGCCCCAGGTTCAATTACCGGCCGGGTCAGCGGTTTTTAATTGTAAATGATTAATATCCCTGGCCTGGAGACTGGGTGTTTGTGTCGTCCTTAATGTCCCTTTACTCACTTCCGCCATTTCCAAATTCACGCAGATTCACAACATACGGTGCAAAAGAGGGACAAAAGATCTTCTTAGGTCGACGCCCCGAATAAATAGCATTTTGTTATTTAAAAAAAGACCAGAAAAGGAAAATTAGAAACACCAAGAACTAGTTATGTTTTCTTTGGTTTTTGAGCCACCAAATTTTTGTTTTGAACATGGATTTCAGAGGATAAATGAAAAATCGAATACAAATGATACCAAAGTAGAGATTAATACTTGACAAAAAATCCTAAAAGAAAAAAAGCGAACCTGAATGGGGAAATGATGGGGAGGAGGAAGGCGAGAAAGGGACGCGCAGCTCAACCGGCAAGATAGAAGGGAATAGAAATAAACGGGAATAAGCACACACAAAAACTAAGGGGGGGGGGGGGAACACTAAGAACGGATAAAACGTTCCACTGAGTCAGTCATTGCGTTTTCAGCCACTCAAAATCTTCATGATTAAACAATGTTGCCGTGGCACACGGGAAAGAATTCAATTTTTTTTAAATGGCCAGGCGAAAATACCAAAAGGGCTTGAAGGGCCACCGAAAAGATATTAAAATTTAGGTAACATTCTTAGCTCACCATCTGCCTCGTAGAAAGTGTCCCAGTTAAAACCAGCGTGACCAGCATGCTGCGAAGAAAGCAATAAGAGTCTCCACCACCAGTACAGTAGAATCCCGGACTGATGAGTCGGGAAAAAATGCGAGTTTGTATAGCAGAGAGAGTTGGCGGGTGGAACATAATGGAAGTATTACGAGGTATCGATTGGCAGGTGTGACGTGGTGATGTGACGTAAGAGGCGGCCCGGAGCAAGTTGATGCTCGCCAGTTAAGCAGCTGACGCCGAGTAGGTCAGTTGTTCCGGAACATTAAGAGCTTGATGTGGAGTGTTTCGGTACAGTGTGCCGGCACACGACACATGGGACTGTAACTGCGCCGGAGAGAGAACTTCGTGAAGCAACATGACATGCTCCGCGTCAGCGGGAATGTGCCTGCACGGGACGTGCTGTATGTAGTTACGGCCAGCGTAAAGCTGCACGGAACGTGAAGGAACAGTCGGGCCACTGAAATTCGCGCCCAATAATAACGTTCAAAGATTGCTTTCAGGTGAAGGTTTTTTCAGTCAATGTGAAATACACGTAACACGGTTACAATGTCAGTACATATGTTTAAATGTAACTAATCCAAGGATATGTTCAGCATTTGAATGTATCAACCTGTATTGCGAGTAATTAGGGAAAGGATAAAACTACACCGCACGTGAAAAAGTAATCGGAACTCTGAAATAGGCACCCAGAAAACCATGTCTAAATGTTGTTTTCAGGATAAGAATATATTTATTCATTCTGAAATACACCTGACACAATTACATTGGCAGTAGATGTGTTTACAAATGTCAAAATGTAATTTTCACCAATTAAAAATATACTCGCACAGTTGAAGAAACATTCGTCAGTACTATATTGACATACACAATATACAAGCAGAACACGAAAATAAACATTATGGGATGTTTAAGTTGGAAATGTCTCGTCATTGTGCCGGTTGAAGATCCCTTTGCAGACAATAGAAGAACATAAATTGCATTTCACCCTGTCCGGTTTTATTATAATAAAAATAGTCCTAAACAGGACTCCGGTGTGACATTATGCAAAGTACTTCATACGTTATATATTACTAAGCTCCAACGCTATTAAAAAACAGAACGCATTAAGTTATCCGCATGAAACCGAAGGCCATTTGCCGGTGCAACGGAACTCACAGAACGAAGAGGATACGATGGAACACGGAACACTCCAGTACCTGGCGGCACACTGCCGGCATCGACAGTCAGCAAGTAGGCAAATTGCAGTGCATAGTGGCGCTTCTGACGGGATAGCGAGTCACTGTCTCGGTCTCACTTGAGAATGTTTCGGGACAACTGACGCTCCGTGTTCCGGAACAGCGGAACATAACTTTGCGCCGGCACAGTGTACCGAAACAGAGACACAGTGCCCAACCCTAACGCCGAGAAAAGATGGCCGGGAGAACGACTGAACAAGGTATATCCATATATGACCGTCTCGCAAAGAGAAAGGTGGTTTCTTTTAACGTGGACATGTTTTTGGCTTAGGGACTATCTGGAATTGGCGGAAGCAATTAAGCGTCGACAAAAAACCAACGTGTAACCAGGTAAAAAGTGTACGTCATATGGATGGAAGAACGACGCCATTTTGGTGGACTGGAAAGTGTGTTTTGGAAGATGTTGGTGTTGGACGTATTGAAGAGTCTGTAAACAAAGCAATGGCGAATAATTTTAAAGGAAAAACATTAATTAAAATACTGAACATATCCGCCTCTGTGGTATAGTGTTTAACTGCCATCCCCAGAGACCAGGGTTCGATTCCCGGCTCTGCTATGAAATTTGAAAACTGGTACGAGGATTGGACGGAGACTACCCAGCTTCGGGCTTCGGGAGGGCAACTGAGTAGAGGGCTGTTCGATTCTAACCTCAGCTATCCTTGAAGTTGTTTTCCGTAGCTTCACATTTTCTCCAGGTAAATGCCGGTATGGTACCTAACTTAAAGCCACGGCCGCTTCCTTCCCACTTTCTTGTCTATTCCTTCCAATCTTCGCACCCCCCTCCCCACAAGCACCCGCTCAGCATAGCACATGAGGCCGTCTGGGCGAGGTACTGGTCCTCATGCCCAGTTCATCCCCCGAGCAAATGTCTCGCGCTCCGGGACGCTGCCTTGAGGCGATAGAGGTGGGATCCCTCGCTGAGTCTAGGAGGAAAAATACCAACCTTGGACGGTAAGCGGACTGAATAATATTTTTTTAATTTTTACTATTTGCTTTACGTCGCACCGACACAGATAGGTCTTATGGCGACGATGGGACAGGGAAGGCCTAGGATTGGGAAGGAAGCGGCCGTGGCCTTAATTAAGGTACAGCCCCAGCATTTGCCTGGTGTGAAAATGGGAAACCATGGGAAAACCATCTTCAGGGCTGCGGACAGTGGGGTTCGAACCCACTATCTCCCGGATGCGAGCTCACAGCTGCGTGCTCCTAACCACACGGCCAACTCGCTCAGTATGAATAATAATAATACTGGTACTAAACTATAAATTAGATAAACTTGAGGTAGGCTACTAGAAAGGAGAATTATGAAAAAATCTTAGGCCCTGTAAAAACAATAGAAGTAGGTATGGAAATTATCTAATGATGAGATATACAGGAACCTAGAAAACATAACAGAAACCATTTTTACAGAATGGATGATTCCAGATTAACAAAAAAGATTTTCAAGTACCTGTGGGACAAAGAGGCAAAACTAGCTGCATTCAAGAAGTAAGGAAATATTTAGAAAGCAACAATATAAGAGAAGAAGAAATTATGGACAGAAATATTTTTAGAAAGTGAGTAGTATGTATGGAAGGATTACAAGGAAGATTGAACAAGAAACCTTGTGCGAAGTGGTCCGAGGTCAGAAAGAAACAGCATGGTGAAGAGATAAAAGAATATTGGAAGGAACGGAAGAGAAAACAACAAAGTACGAAGAAGAATTGAATTGAAATTGGCACGTGGTCCTTAGTAGGCCTCACCGGAAATAATAATAATAATAATAATAATAATAATAATAATAATAATAATAATAATAATAATAATAATAATAATAATAATCCCGTGGGGGTTTCAGCCTGTTCCCCTATCGGGCGCGTCCCAGGTGGCGAATCGGGAGGCTCGCCGGACTTGTCCAGAGGGTTTGAGGGAAATGAAATACCTCTCGCGGACCAAAAACAGGCACAGCTCGCGAACATCTTCAGCAACCTCTGAAGCTCACTACTTCAGTTGTAACCGTGACACCGACTCAGATCGATGTCCCCAATACTTTTAACTTGATAGCATGATGGAATCAATCTACAATATAACTACCCCAGGCCCTAGTAGACATACTAGTTTTTCTCGGTCATCGGATTCTGGGGGACCGAGAACATCATGCGGGAATGTATCGGAGCTTCCCAAATCTCTTCGCCCAAAATGCAAAACTTTCTTTGGTAGTCATCAACACACTTCGGAAAACTGAGAAGTTAAAACAATTAACAGACATGTTAAATAACTTAAACATCCAAATTTTAGCACTTCAGGAAACCAGATACACGGATGAAAATCATTTTGACTCAGGAAATTATAGAATTTACAAGGGCAAGCCAGCAATTTCCCTTCATAACAGACCATTACAATTTGGCACAGGATTCGCTGTAAGAAGAAACATTGTAAACTCAGTACTTGACTTTTCTTCAACACTATCCATTAAATCAGGAATCAAAGGTTATACATTAATTAATGCGCATGCACCCACCAATAACTACAATCATAAAGATCCATAAATGGTGGAAGACTTCTGGGAACTGTGTGATAGTACATATATCACACCCCCGAATTATATGTAAAAGTTAGAGATATTATTGTCAGTATTCGAATTATTATTATTGTTACCGTGTTTTGGTGGTAGGTAGAGGTGAAAGAAGGTGCGGGCGTGAATGAGTCTCAAACTACGGAATCAAAGTTACTGTAAAATTTAACAAGGTTATATTTTCTTTTCAAAATTAAGTAATAACAAAGAACAGGTACTTAGTAGCCGAAACACAATTTGAAATGTACAATTACAGAGATTACAGAATTTGGGCTTCGAGCCCTGAGTTCACAATTCTTGGGCAACTAGCCCAACTTTCCGATATACAAATTTTAACCAAGGGGCAGAAGACCCCAATCAAACCCTGGAGCACTTGCTCCAAATTACACAGTAAAGCCTCCTCGAGGCATACAAAAATTGAATTCCAAAAGCGCAATCTGCTCTCAAAGTGTAAGCCAATCACAGGCCACACCAAACTTCACCTTAAAGCTGTCCTCTCAGGACATATACACAGGGGTAAAATACCCAACCTACTGAGGTCTATTGAATGAAAAAGAAGGTTAATTAAATGACCTCTAAAATGACAATTTGGGAGGAGGCAAACTGGCACTCCTAGTACACTTTGATTAAGACCTACTTGGCACTAGGCCGTTAACACAAGGGCTAATCCCATTCTAAAGAGGTGACTTAAGAAGAGAACACATTGTTTTACGTTATCGAAGAATAGGTTGAGAAAACTAAGTTCACCCCACAACAATATGAGTGGGAGCTCGAGAGGGTTAGCACTCTCTATCCCAATATGAAGCTTTAAAAGAGAATATATAAAAGAGTAGTTACATTTAGGAAAAGGTTACATGGTAGAACGCTTAGAACCCGCCCCGAAAGTTAAACTGCTGAGCTAGCAAAGAAAGAAGTTATTAATCGGCCATTACCTTGTTGTTGACCGCTGCCGAAGAAAGAGGCGCTTCCCGCCCCCTGCTATGTACTTAACACACTGAAAGATGGAACAGAAGTGGCCCCGGAGACCCAAAAATCAGCAGTTTATAACCTCTCGTGGAAGGTTCTAGGCGTTAGGGGAAAGAAAACACCCGCCCACAACTTTTTTATTGGATAGGACCCCGCAACAGATTCAAGTTGGGGGAAGATACCCCTGATAGGTCAGAAATTAATTAAAGAAATTCGGGATTGGTTACATTCATAACAAGGGGAAGAAAGGGGTAAATATTGCCAACTTAAACAATGACAGAAAGAAATTTAACAAAGAACAAACTCTTGAAATTAAATTTTCTCCAACAAAATAGTTCTTTGACTCCGCACTAGGTTGCACTATTGTAGATCTTCAGTAGTGTCCTCTAGAAGAGAAAGTTCACACTTCTTACTTCAAGCGAAACAAAAACACATCAAAAATGACACAGTTCAAAAACTCAAATTTTTCCACATGGTGACATCTTTTGAGAAAGTAAAGAATTAACAGCGTAGATAAAGTTCAGCCCTCCTCCAGCAGAGGAGTTCCAACAGGCGCACATTTTAAATTAACGGAGTGGAGGTGTACCGCCCGGTACAGACCTCCCCCCCCAAAAGTTCCTCCAGGGATTTCACATGAAGTCAGTTTGAAAACAAAAGTCCAAGTTTTGATGTTGATATTAAAATAATATGCAGAAGTATTTGAGAAATTCTTAATTCAGTTCCAAAATTTTTGTTGTAATTGGTAACGTAAGGTTTTTATGTTTGTAGAAGGCGAATTTCTGAAGATAATCTTTTAAAATGTGATGAAAAATTTTGCAATGTCCACCAAATTTGTTGTTGAATTCCCAAGTGTAGTCATCTCTTATAGTGACTGTCCATGTAGTTGATGTAGGCTAAAATGAATGGCCAGACCGGCCGTTGCAGCTTGCGTCCAAAGGAGGCCGCTCGGACCCCTCAAGTACCCTGAGATACCGCTCGCCCGCACTATGAGGGGAGCAGAGGTGTTGAAGTACGCCGCGCCCGCGGTGAACATATACAGGCTGCGGGCAAGTAGCAGGTTGTGCGCCGCACATCAGCCTTGGCCGGGAGGAGAGCTCCGGCTCGCCGTGCACATGTCGTCCTCGCTGGAGAGGAGGGGGCCCATCCCCCTCCCCAGTTGCTGCACGGCGCTGCGCGGCTGCGGGGGCACTGAAACATAAAAACTCGGCGGCAGAATTGTGTTGGACCATCATGTTTCTTTGAGGGCGCAGGCTTGGTGAGGAGGTCGAGGGGTCAGCGGCGTGCAGATATCCATGGCATTTACTCAAATTAAGCCACAGTGTGTATTGAAGCAGGAGACGGGAGCGTGGTAATGGCCGAGGCAAAGACAGAATGGCAGTTTAACGGATCGGGGAAGGTTTTACAAGAGGATTACATGTAAGACCAAAATATTATAGAAAGGGCAGAAAGCCTTAAAGTTGAACTCAAAAAAAAATATAACCTTCATATTCCTTTCAAATTATATGAAGCAAGTTGACACAAAATTTACACCGGTTTCACCTGGGACAGGTGAACCCTAAATATCCTCTCGGTGGCTGGATTGCTTACTAACAATGTAACCGGCGTGAGAAAATCGAGAATTATACAAGGCCCATGAAATCTGGGGGCAAGCTTGCCCGCGGGAACAAAATTCTTGACCATAACTTGGTCACCTACCTTCAAAGGGGTGGGTCTCCGTCCACGATCATACCTTTCCCTAACCTTTTCATGAGACACTTTAAGATTGGCTTTAGCCTTCTTCCAAGATCTTTAATGTTATCCGGATCTATTGTCTCGGGTAGAATGTCACTCAGAGACCAGAGGTTAGAGAGCGGCGAGTTGGGAACAAACTTGAACATCAAAGAAGCTGGAGTAAACTTGTGAGATTCATGAACCGCCGAATTCAAAGCAAAAGCTAACCAATGCAGGGACGTGTCCCACCTGGAATGATCATCATGATGATAGGCAATCAGTGCAGACCTGAGATTACGATTAACCCGTTCAGCCAGAGATGGTTGAGGATAATACGCGGAAGTAGTTACATGAGAGATGGATAAGTCAAAGCAGAATTTACGAAATAAATTAGATGTAAAAGCCTTAGCATTATCGGATACAATATATTTGCACGGACCAAAAGAAGCAAAAATAGAACTTAGGCAAGTAATGGTGGACTGAGCGGTAGCCAGCTTAGTCGGAAATAACCAGGAAAATCTGGTAAAACCATCTACACATACAAAGATGAATTTGTTGGCATTTCCCTTCGACTGGGGGAAGGGTCCTACATAATCAATATACAGGCGTTCCATGGGGCGCGATGCTTGATGCGAAGACAAGAGGCCTACCTTGGTGGACGTGGTTGGTTTACTAATCAAACAGGATTTACAAGCCTTTACTAGTTCACGGATTTCACCGTCCATACCTTTCCAGATGAACATTTCACGAATCTTTTCACGAGTTTTAAAAATACCAAGATGCCCCCCTAATGGGGTCTCATGATAGTACTTGAAGATCATAGGCACAAGAACAGCTGGAACGACAACCTTCATCATCTTGTCATGCCTCGAAGGGCAACATAAAACACCATTCCTCAAAACATAAGGGACGACATGTTCCCCAGAAGAAAGGGTTTCCATTATCGGAGCCAGCGTCGGATCTTCACGTTGGTATTTCTCAATATCCCTAAAAAGCATGGAAGCATCTGTTAAAATGGCATTAACACCAGATAGTATGGACTCGGGAGGTGATGAACTGTCGACCGGTTCCTGGATCTCGACGTCGTTAGAAAACATACGGCTGAGTCCATCAGCAACAACATTTTCGGTACCTCTGATATGCCTGACGTCAAATTGGAAGGCAGAAATACGGATGGCCCAACGGGCTATACGACCAGTACGACGCGGCCTACCTAAGACCCAGCTTAAGGCTTGATTATCTGTCTCCAGGTCGAATTTAACATGTTCCAGATAGAGACGGAACTTCTCTAAGGCGAATAAGACTGCCAAACCTTCGAGCTCATAGATGGAATACTTGGCTTCTTGAGCCGACAAAGTCCTAGACGCATAGGCGATGGGGCGCCTCCCTAGTTCAGTCTCTTGAAGAAGGACTGCAGCTACCGCTGACGACGACGCGTCGGTTTGGACGATGAATTTCTTCGAGAAATCAGGCATAGCAAGTACAGGGGCATTACAAAGTGCTAATTTAAGGTCTTCAAAAGCGGCTTGTTGAGAAGGTCCCCACTCGAATTTGATGCCTTTCCTACGAAGAAGGTTTAAGGGCGCCGCTCTATTAGCAAAGTTAGGAATGAACTTTCTGAAGAAATTCACCATACCAATGAACCTGGCGATACCTTTAATGTCCTTGGGAGGTTTAAAATCACGGATGTCCTGTGTTCTAGAATGATCGACTGCTACACCATCGGGTGACACAATATGCCCTAGGAATGACATAGAGGGCTTAGCGAAGGCAACCTTGGACAACTTAACAGTTAACCCAGCCTTACGAAGGCGATCGAGAACTTCTCGCAGATGATCTAGATGCTCTTCAAAAGTCTCTGAAAATACGACGACATCATCCAAGTAGTGATACAAGTATTCAAATTTGATGTCGGAGAAGACCCTATCTAGTAGCCTAGTGAGTACAGCTGCTCCCGTGGGGAGCCCGAAAGGCACGCGGTTGTATTCGTATAAGTTCCAGTCCGTGGCAAACGCTGTAAGATGTTTAGACTCTTCGGCAAGGGGAATTTGATTATAGGCCTGATTCAAGTCCAAGATAGTAAAGAACTTGGCCTTACGAAACCATGAAAAACAAGAGTGAAGGTCAGGAAGGGGCACAGATTGTAACACCACCTTCCGATTGAGAGCCCTGTAATCAATGACAGGCCTGAAGCCTCCTTGGGGTTTCGGGACTAGAAAAATAGGCGATGAATACGCCGACTTAGAGGGCCTAATAATACCATCCTTCAACATCTGATCGATAATTTCTTTCAGAGCCTTCATTTTAGGTGGAGATAGCCTATAAGGTGGAAAACGGACAGGAATCGAATCCGTGACCTCAATTTTGTATTCAATAAGGTCAGTAACACCAAGAGTATCAGAGAACACCTCGGGAAACGACTGACACAGTTTGCGAATACTATTAGCCTGCTCCTCAGGTAGATGTCTAAGGTCTAACAACATCTCATCCTGGGTAGGCGAAATAGAAGAACATGACACGGAATTACACTTTAATAGTGGTATTTTACAATTAGAAGCAAATTTGAATGTGCACGACCTAGACTGGAGATCGAGCACAAGACCAGTGTGAGAAATAAAGTCCGCTCCCAATATAATGGGGCTAGACAATTGCTTGGCCACAAACAATTTAACTTTCCATGTAAACTTAAAAACACGAATTTTGACCAGTAAGGAACCTAGAATTTCTAATGGAGATGAATTAGCCGAAACGTATTGAACAGGAGAAAAGACATAGTCAGGAAGTTTACAAACCGTTTTCAATTTAGAATACCATTCAGCCGCAATAATCGAACAAACACTGCCTGAATCTAAGAGAGCTGTTATAGGCTCGTTATTTAACTCAATCTTAAGAAAAGGAATAGGTGCGGGGGAATCCGCCGCAATCCTAAGACACTCTTTGGGGCATTCAAAAGATGAATTTGAAAATTGCTCGCTCCCTGAATTTACAACCTGTTTACCCGGGGCTGAGTCTCGGGAAGATGGATTAGTCGACTCAGCCGAAGCCACTAGTCACTTTTTATTATTGGCATAGGTGGAATTTGCACCAGAAGTTGAGCAGGAGGGGGTGCTATTCGAGTTTGGGCAATTCTTGGCGATATGTGAGAAAGCCCCACATTTAAAACAGCCTTGTGCTGAACCAGCTCCATTATTTGCCCTACTAGACTTGATCAGTGGACACTTATTGCGCAGATGGTCAGGCGACCCACAAGCATAACATTTACGGAGTGTGACTGGTCGGCGAGGTGGAGGCCGAGTATTACTAAACGAAGGAGGGGGTTCTTTCGCGACACGCAAAGAATCGGCGTATCTAACTCCTTCCGCTGAGACGGCCAATGCTTCAAGTTCAGAAAAAGTTTGCGGGCACGCCGCGAAACACAAATATGACCTGTAGGGTGGTGAAATCCCTTCCACAATAGCTTGTACAATTTGATCCTCAGGGAAGTGAAGAGCAAACACCCTGGTATAAAACTTAATGTCTTGTATGAAATCAGCCAAGTTTTCATCCAAGCGCTGTACCCGATAATAGTACTTCTGAATAAGGGAGGACCTAGCCCTAGCAGGGATGAAGTTAGCTAGCAAATGGGCATGGAAATCCTCAATAGATGATTGCTCGGCAATGGCTCTTACGATTTTATCAGAGAGAATACCAATAGCATACGGATAGATAATTTGCAAAATTTGACATGGAGAAAGAGAAAACACAAGGGCATGATCCTGAAATTCAACTAGAAATCTTAAAAAAGAAATTACATCACTGGTGGTATTAACGGAAAACTTAGAGATCCCTCTGAGCAACATTGCCAATGGATGAGGCAAGCTGCTAAACCCGGGTGACATAGTAGGTAAAGGTTTCAATGGCAAAGAAGTTAATTCAGAACGAATGTTACTCAACGATGCACGGCGTTCAGGCTCGTTGTCCAATGGGGCAGAGATAGTTTGAGCAGCAACGGTTATCCTATTAACTTCTCCCTTGGGAGGCGCTTCCTCACTACCTGCATTCACTATGGTGGGTTGATCAGATTTGGGAGGGACTTCCCCAGTCAACAATAAAGTGACCTTACTAGATAATTCGGAAATATTTTCCAGGAGCGTACTAGCTTCCTTCCTCTGAACGTCATTCAGTTTTAGAGACAACAGATCGTTAACCCTATTCGAAAAATGATATAGCCTGCCTTGCACACGCTTAATTTGATTAGGAGACGGATCATTTTCATCAAAAAAACTAACTACAGAAGCTAGCCCAGTAATATTCTCGACGATCGTGGAAAGAGAGTCATCAATTTCTTTCTCTCCCAAATTGGGGATGGAAATGGGCAAATCTAGGGACTCTCTAAGCTTGTTAGTGTCTACTGCAACCGTGCCTCCAGATTGTACATTTCTGATAGTTAATTCATAGATCAACTCCTCTTTGCGCAAATAATTAAGATGGAGAACATCGCGAGGGCCTGGCATGATGACAGAACAATTTAGAAAAACTCAAAAGATTCCAGCAACTGGGAAAATAGTTAGAGTTCGGATCAAAACAATGTTTAGCCGTCAAAAGGGGCTAAATTGAGACCCATTCAACCACGCTCTGCTACCACTTGTTACCGTGTTTTGGTGGTAGGTAGAGGTGAAAGAAGGTGCGGGCGTGAATGAGTCTCAAACTACGGAATCAAAGTTACTGTAAAATTTAACAAGGTTATATTTTCTTTTCAAAATTAAGTAATAACAAAGAACAGGTACTTAGTAGCCGAAACACAATTTGAAATGTACAATTACAGAGATTACAGAATTTGGGCTTCGAGCCCTGAGTTCACAATTCTTGGGCAACTAGCCCAACTTTCCGATATACAAATTTTAACCAAGGGGCAGAAGACCCCAATCAAACCCTGGAGCACTTGCTCCAAATTACACAGTAAAGCCTCCTCGAGGCATACAAAAATTGAATTCCAAAAGCGCAATCTGCTCTCAAAGTGTAAGCCAATCACAGGCCACACCAAACTTCACCTTAAAGCTGTCCTCTCAGGACATATACACAGGGGTAAAATACCCAACCTACTGAGGTCTATTGAATGAAAAAGAAGGTTAATTAAATGACCTCTAAAATGACAATTTGGGAGGAGGCAAACTGGCACTCCTAGTACACTTTGATTAAGACCTACTTGGCACTAGGCCGTTAACACAAGGGCTAATCCCATTCTAAAGAGGTGACTTAAGAAGAGAACACATTGTTTTACGTTATCGAAGAATAGGTTGAGAAAACTAAGTTCACCTCACAACAATATGAGTTTGAGCTCGAGAGGGTTAGCACTCTCTATCCCAATATGAAGCTTTAAAAGAGAATATATAAAAGAGTAGTTACATTTAGGAAAAGGTTACATGGTAGAACGCTTAGAACCCGCCCCGAAAGTTAAACTGCTGAGCTAGCAAAGAAAGAAGTTATTAATCGGCCATTACCTTGTTGTTGACCGCTGCCGAAGAAAGAGGCGCTTCCCGCCCCCTGCTATGTACTTAACACACTGAAAGATGGAACAGAAGTGGCCCCGGAGACCCAAAAATCAGCAGTTTATAACCTCTCGTGGAAGGTTCTAGGCGTTAGGGGAAAGAAAACACCCGCCCACAACTTTTTTATTGGATAGGACCCCGCAACAGATTCAAGTTGGGGGAAGATACCCCTGATAGGTCAGAAATTAATTAAAGAAATTCGGGATTGGTTACATTCATAACAAGGGGAAGAAAGGGGTAAATATTGCCAACTTAAACAATGACAGAAAGAAATTTAACAAAGAACAAACTCTTGAAATTAAATTTTCTCCAACAAAATAGTTCTTTGACTCCGCACTAGGTTGCACTATTGTAGATCTTCAGTAGTGTCCTCTAGAAGAGAAAGTTCACACTTCTTACTTCAAGCGAAACAAAACACATCAAAAATGACACAGTTCAAAAACTCAAATTTTTCCACATGGTGACATCTTTTGAGAAAGTAAAGAATTAACAGCGTAGATAAAGTTCAGCCCTCCTCCAGCAGAGGAGTTCCAACAGGCGCACATTTTAAATTAACGGAGTGGAGGTGTACCGCCCGGTACAATTATTATTATTATTATTATTATTATTATTATTATTATTATTATTATTATTATCTGTATTTCATTTGTATATTTTGTCATTTATATTTGTAAGCTGAGAGATATCCACATATGTAGGTATGAGTAATTTGTTTTGTACTGGGAAAACATTGCTATCTTGGAATCTGGTAATTTGGATGACTCATGCGGACATCCTAGTGTCTGATGAGATGTGTTTGTTGATGTTATTGTACTAGGAAAGTTCTATGAGTCATGTGATATACCCCAACGTTTGTTTATTTCTTGGGACCAAGCATGGGTTCAGGGCATGGTCTTGACGAGAGCATCACTCATGATTGGCTGGCAAGGACCAATCCAGACGTATTATCTGAAAGGAAGGAGAATGCTGATGTCTATAAAGGTTGATCAAACGGCGGGAATCAGACAATCACTACGGAAGATAACCACAACTGACACACTGTACGGGAAGGAAGTGGTGCTGATACACGGTACTGGAGTGACACGGCTGCAATGGACTGGACTTCAAACGTTCGTGGAGCGTTGTCTTGTTATGTTCGTGGAAAGTGGCTGATTGTGGAGTGCTTGCGCATTAAGTATTGTAGCACTTGTGGCGGCCTGGCATTATATGTTGTTGAAAGCTATCTCAGACTTTCCATAATTTATGCTCAGGATCGATAAGCGTGTGTTACTTAAATGTATATACCTTTACAACAAGTGTTAAAGTCTGTGAGCACAGTATTACGAGGTACAGTATCTGTGTGATATTAGAAGTGCTGATTATGAGAATCGACAAGTAGTATTGATACAGAGACAGTGAAGGGTATTTATCTACATGTATGTACATTGTTCATCGGACCATCTACAAATGGCAGCTTAGTTCTCGCTTTCGTTTTCCCACGGTTTTCATTATTGTTGTTGTTGTAAATATGGAGTCTTCCAGCAATGTTTTGTGTGTGTATTATATGTATAATTTTGTGTGTTGATGAAGTGGTCATGCACGGATTTTGTTAAGAATATAGTTAGCTATTTTAGAATCAGTGGAGTTATTGATGAACCTAGGTGCAGTTCCTACCTATTTAGTCGTTTTCAGGAGGTTAGGTAAGGCCTGCAGCAGATGTACCAGTACGCAGCATTATGTACACGCCCTGGGATATAAAGTTTATCATGCTCTATCAAAATTCGAGGGATCCATTCTGGTGAACTCTGGCGCCCTTAATACGGACATTTCGATTAAATATTTTATTCATTTATTTCAAGTATTTTATGAAGCTTTTGAGTAATGTTATTTATTTACATATTTTTATTTATGATATATTTTATTATATTCAAGAAATTATTTATTGGTAGTCATCAAAAAGTTACAACTGCTAGAAGAAACTACAGCCACAATTCCAAATCATCACATAAAAATTCTATTAGGAGATTTCAATGCCCAAATTGGTAGGGAAAATAAATTCAGGACCATTGTAGGACTATACCCGGCGCACAATAGAACTAATAAAAATGGAGAAAGATTAATTGATTTTTGCAAACATTTTGATCTCAAATTAATGTCAACACATTTCCTGGCGCTTCCACACAATAAAACAACCTGGAGATCCACGAATTTTCACTTGCGAGAATTTCAACTAGATCATGTGGCTATTTCCAAGAAAAATCAAAAAGAAATTATGAATGTTAAAGTTAAAAAAGGGATCATTGACTCTGACCACCATCTATCCTTAATCAAGGTCAAATTTCAACCAAACAGGTCCAAACCCAGAATAACAAAAAACCTGCGTGTCGATCCGGAATTTCTTAAACAGAACACTAGTACTTTCATTGAAAGTATTCCTACTCACAATCCTTCGAACTGGTTAGAACTCAAAGACATACTTTTGAAGGCTTCTAGAAATGTTGGCACACCACCCAAGAAACGCAAACATAGGTGTTGGAATGAAACCTGCGACAAGGCCATAAACTTTAGAACTAAAGCCTGGCAGCATTAGAATTCTCATAAAACTGAACAAACCTGGCAGGAATTCACCAAAATACAGAAACAAACATAAAAATTTATCAGGTCTGAAAAACGCAAATGCGAACACTACAGATTGGCAGAAATTGAACAAGATTTTACAAAAAACAATACACGAAATTTCTACAAAATTTTCAGAGAAGAATTATTAAATTATCAGGCACCTGGTCTTTGCTGCAAACGCCCAGATGGGACATTGGAAACGAATGATCAAGAGAACTGCAAACTTCTAGCAGCTTATTTCCAGAATCTTTTAAACTGTGAATCCCCTAAAGAACAACTCACCTTATAAAAACCCTTATCTAATCAAGATTCAGAACCCTCAACACTGGAAGAAGTCAAAGAAATAATCTATGGACTCACAAATAATAAAGCCCCGGGGGAAGATGGTATAATTGCCGAAATGCTGAAGAAAGGAGGTGACAGCGTAGCCCGGAAAATCCACTCGATTCTTGAGAACATCTGGATCACTGAAGAAATTCCGGAAGATTGGAAATGTGCGCTAATCCATCCACTACACAAGAAAGGGTATAAAACGAACATCAATAATTATAGAGGAACTAGCTTGATACCAGTTGCTTACAAAAAATTTTCCAAAGCCTTGCTCACTAGACTTGAGAGACAAACAGGACCATCTAATTGGTGAATACCAGGCAGGTTTCCGAAAAGGAAGATCTTGTACAAAACAAATCCTTAATCTCAAAACTATCCTCCAAATGCGCAAAACCAGACAGTCATTACTTTTGTAGATTTCAGAAAAGCATGTGACTCTATAGACCGCCAAACACTTTTCAATACTCTAGAAGAATTTCAAGTAGATAAACAACAAGAGAATTAATCAAACAAACATTAACTGGCACTACTTCGAAAGTTAAATTCCTAGGCGAAATATCTGAGCCTTTTCCTGTTAACACCGGGGTCCGTCAAGGGGATGGTTTATCGCCGTTACTGTTTAACTTGGTACTTGAGAAAGTAATCAGGACCTGGGAAAAGGAAACTAAAGGAATAACCCTTGGAAGACTACGTAAAGACAGAATTCACGTGCAATGTCTGGCCTTTGCTGATGACATAGCAATCCTTTCCAATAATAGGCATGAAGCGATTCATTCCATTGAAAAACTGCATTAAATTGCCATCTAAACGGGACTTCAAATTTCATATGAGAAAACTCAGTACATGGAAGGAGCCTCACGATACTTAGATGGACAACCTATGATAACTAAATTTGGCAAAATTGTTCAAGTGAACCAATTTAAATATTTGGGAGAAATTATTCAGCCCTCTGGTTTAAACCGCGAAGCAAATAAAGAAAGAATTTCCAAATTACATAAAGCATACAGGATCACTTGGAACAGGTATAATAACAAATCAATATCTCGGAATGCAAAACTTAGACACTATAATACAGTGATCAAACCTGAAGCGTTATATGCCTCAGAAAGCTTAATCATTGGTGGTGGATCTTTAACCAAAAACATTGAGAAACAAGAAAGGAGAATTTTACGAAAATTTTTGGCCCAGTTTGTATAGATGGAATATGGAGGAAAAATCATCTCAGGAGATATATTGTCATTCTGAAAATATTTCTCACACTTTTCGGAAAAGATGATTGAAATTTTATGGACACATTATCAGAATGAACACAAACAGGCTAACTAAAAGAATTTTCAACCTGGCCCTTTCGTCTAAAACCAAGAACAGCTGGCTTCGTGAAATTGAAATAGATCTCCAGGAAATCAACATCTCAGAAGACATTGTACAGGACAGATGTAAATTCAGAACCAAAATCGACAGTCATCACTTTGAAGACAAACCCAACACCAGAGCTGCTATAACTTGGACAGAAGAACGAAGGAAGAAGCTCAGGGAGAGGATGAAGAGATTTTTGGAGGAAAAGAAGGCCAACACATCAGCTAAGCAAGTTCAACCGTGCTCCTGAGTAGGGCATAACGATGTAAAAACATAATAATAATAATAATAATAATAATAATAATAATAATAATAATAATAATAATTTAGAGCCCGGACTTTTTGGTGCTGATAAGTTAGACTGCAAACTTATTTAAGCCAATAAGAAGTGTACCCTACCGTGTACAACATTTATGCTATGAGGTTTGCATAGACATTAGGCGTACGGCCTATATAACTCCTAGAATTTATGTTACTCTTGCTACAGTGTGGAAGAGCGGGTTGTGCGACACTTGCTATTAACCAAATCAGTTTGCATTCTAACCTATTACCACCTAAAAATCCGAATTCTATTAATAATAATAATATTAATAATAATAATAATAAATTCTGAATACTGAGGAAGGAAGAAAAAATATGTTTTTCTTTCTATTTTTCGGAATCCTTTATGTCCCCTGCGGGTAGATTGAAAAGGTGCATTCATTATCTCTACGCCCTGAAGGTCGTAAAAGGCTACTAAAAGAGGAGCAATTAAAGAATCTGTATTCGCTCTCTCGTCTTTCAAGCCCTAAAGCACATCCATGATTCTGTATTTTGCCGTGTACCGGAGAAGTTTACATAAATCTTCTTTCTTAATTATGAACATGGGAAGCGCTTATGGAGATATCTCAGAAAACCAATGCTAGCTGTACTTGTTGGTGTAGTGCTGGTTATTGCTTATTCCGGTTTGAAGTGTTGGACTCTCCCGTGTGTAACAGATGAATGTCATTAGTCTTACGTCCCATTATCTACTTTTACAACTTTTGGAGACGAGGAGGTACCGCAACGATATCCAAAGACTTGTTTTTCTTGTAAGGTAATGTACCACCTTGAGGCTGTCAAGCACGTTAAAATGATACCACCGGATCGAATCTGTCAGTTTAGGACCAGAAAGATAGCGCTACTGAGCCACTCAATCCGGCAGCAGGTGTGCACCATCCAGTACTTATTCACACAAAGCACAGAGCAATATGGTCAATGTTGTTCATCAAACTGATAAAAAGAAATCGGAACTCCATTGCAATGAGCGTGTCTGCCTGACCGTCTCTAATATTAGATTAATTTCTCATAAATAATCATCATCATCATCATCATCATCTGTTTACCCTCCAGGTTAGGTTTTTCCCTCGGACTTAGCGAGGGATCCCACCTCTACCGCCTCAAGGGCAGTGTCCTGGATCTTCAGACTCTTGCTCGGGGGATACAACTGGGGAGTATGACCAGTACCTCGCCCAGGCGGCCTCACCTGTTATGCTGAACAGGGGCCTTGTGGAGGGATGGGAAGATTGGAAGGGATAGGCAAGGAAGAGGGAAGGAATCGGCCGTGGGCTTAAGTTAGGTACCATCCCGGCATTCGCCTGGAGGAGAAGTGGGAAACCACGGAAAACCACTTCCAGGATGGCTGAGGTGGGAATCGAACCCACCTCTACTCAGTTGACCTCCCGAGGCTGAGTGGACCCCGTTCCAGCCCTCGTACCACTTTCCAAATTTCGTGGCAGAGTCGGGAATCGAACCCGGGCCTCCAGGGGTGGCAGCTAATCGCGCTAACCACTACACCACAGAGGTGGACTCTCATAAATAATCACGTAAAAAAATCTGGCTCGTTGTTGCGTAGCCTTCCGTTCAGAGGATACCGGGTTCGATTCACAGCCGGGCCGGGAATTTCAACTGCGTATGGTTCGTTATTTTGACTCCCTGATCAGGGTTACTGGCCGTCGTAGAGGCCAGACCAGTTACAGTCATAGTCGATACGCGACACCCGGCTGGAAGTTGGCACCGCCGACCTAATTTCGGATCCTTGCCCCAGAGCAACGGGAGTAAAATTATTTGATACAAGTGATTTGTGGTTTAGCGCTATTCATGAGAGTTACTATATACAGTAGTAAAGGGTGTAGTCTCCCCGAAGGCAGGTCCGAACCTCCGAAGAGGTGTGCCTGAGCCGGAGTTTAAGTACGGTAGGGTGGCGAGTTCCTTTCCCCTCCTCCATTCCCTTACCCCTCCACCAACAACACGTGGCAACCCATCCAAATATTGACCACGCCCAATGTTGCTTAACTTTGGAGATCTCACGGGATCCGGTGTTTCAACACGGCTACGGCCGTTGGCTACTGTATAGTATGTCTTATAATTATAGAGGAGGTATATTGTATTACGTGCAGTATTCAGCATTTGATGAGTTTGAGCCGTATAGGCAAACCGCCGGACAGGTTTGGTATGCAGTTTGCCTCCTGGCGCCTGTCATTTTTCATCGGGTAGTTTCCAGTTTGAAAACTGGTACGGCGGCTGGAACGGGATCACTCAGCCTCGGCAAGTCAACCAAGCAAAGGGGGGATCGATTCTCTCCTCAGCCATCCTTGAAGTGGTTTCCCGTGGTTTTCCACTTCTCCTCCAGGCAAAGGCCCGGATGGTACCTAACTTAAGGCCACGGCCGATTCCTTCCCTCTTCCTTGTCTATCCCTTCCAATCTTCCCATCTCCCCACACGGCCCCTGTTCAGCATAGCAAGTGAGGCCGCCTGGACGAGGTGCTGGTCCTCCTTCCAGCTGTATCCCCCCGACCTAAAGTCTCACGCTCCAGGACACTGCCCTTGAGGCGGTAGAGGTGGGATCCCTCACTGAGTCCGAGGGAAAAAAAACAACCCTGGAGGGTAAACAGATTAAGAAGAAGACGCCGGATAAGAATAAGAAGAATAAGAAAAAGAATGTCCACCTTTAATTTGATCATTCGTAGTTCCTCAACTGTGGCTGGCGTCGGGAAGGGTTCCTGGACGCAAAAACTATGGTATATAAATTCATCTCCCTTCGTCCCCGACCCCCGTATCAGGAACGAAACTAAGTTGTAAACTCACATACATTATTAATTCCACCTTCGAGTCCATGTCTCAGACAAAAACAACTCACCCGAACAGTTATTTCAACACTGATCCCTTAGGTTAAGAGCTTAATGCTATCCGGGCTCAGAACGTTACGACTAACTATGCAGGTGCTGTACGGAGTTACTCAGAATCTGTTCTGTTTGCAACGGACCTTTTACATTCCATCCACTCACTTATCTTTATCACAGGGTCAGTATACAGGCAGTGAGCAGAACAACTTCGTTTCGTAAACTAAGAGTGTTAGATGCTACCTGACAACCTCCCAGGCGTTCGAGTGTAAACGTAACACACTCTTTACTTTTGATGTATTCTTCTTCTTCTTCGTCTTCTTCTTCTTCTTCTTCTTCTTCTTCTTCTTCTCCTACTCCTTCTTAATTCGTTTACACTCCAGGGTTGCTTTTTCCCTCGGACTAAGAGCAGTGTCCTGGAGCGTGAGACTTTGTGTCTGGGGGGGTAGGCTACAACTGAGGAGGAGGACCAGTACATCGCCCACGTAGCCTCATTTGCTATGCTGAACAGGGGCCTTGTGGGGGGCGGGATAGGAAGATTGGAAGGGATGAACAAGGAAGAGGGAAGGAAGCGGCCCTGGCCTTAAGTTAGGTACATGCAAGCACAGAAATGGTGTCCCGACGTAAACAATCAACACTGCCCCACTCCAGTACTGAAAGGTGGCGAGGGAGTGAAGGGGTAGTGCTGAAGGCAGGGTGTGTGTATTGCTATACATCCCCCACTGTGCTCATGTCAATCACAACAGTCTTGTAGCGGGCTGTCTACCTGCAGCAATGCGTTAAGCGTGGAGGTGGCGGTATACCATGCTTTGTTTATACCGGGACACCATTTCTGTGCTCGCATGTACCATCCCGGCATTTGACTGCAGGGAAGTGGTAAACGACGTGAAACCACTCTGAGGGTGTCTGAGGTGGGATTCAAACCCCCTCTACCCAGTTTATCTCCCGAGGCTGAGTGGATATCGTTCCAGCCACCGTACTTCTTTCCAAGTTTCGTGACAGAGCTGGGAATCCAACCCGGGCTTCCTGGGGTAGCAGGTAATCACACTAACAACGACCGTATACGTCTTATGTTGCGTTTTTGGTGTTGTGGGGCTATACTACCGAGGAGTAACACGCAAGCAGTACGACTCCGTGGCGCAACGGTAGCGCGTCTGACTCCAGATCAGAAGGTTGCGTGTTCAAATCACGTTGGGGTCAAGAATTTTGATAAGATAAATTTGGAATCTTGTAGTCCCGAACTCTAAAACTGGATGAAGTGTGAGGTAACGGCGGCATTGCAGTACCCTGCAAAACAAAAGGTATTGAAGTGACAAACATGTTCTGAACATTAAGATACGTCATTATAACATGCAACAAGTATCTGTGTTTTCCTTACGTATTGCTCATAACCAAGCCCGGATTTTGAAGGCATGCCATTGGTGCACGACAGTCATTGCTATCCTACATGGCCCCCAGATTACAGAAATGCCTATTCATTAAGTCATTTTAAGGCTTCTTCTTCTTTCTGCTCCATAATTTTGTTATGACCCTCGGAAACTCGGGTTCGATTTCCGGCTCAGCCACGAAATTTAATAAGTTGTACGAAGACTGGAATGGGGTCCACTCAGCCTCCCCGAAGTGGTTTCTCAGTTCTTCTCCTGGCAAATGCCATGATGACATCTAACTTCAGGCCACGGCCGCTTCCTTCCTTCATCCATGTCTATCTCTTCCAATTTTCCCATCCCCCACAAGGCCCCTGTTGAGAACAGCAAGTGAGGCCGCCTGGGCGAGGTACTGGTCATACTCCCCAGTTGTATACCTCGACCAAGAGTCTGAAGCTCCAGGACACTGCCCTTGAGGCGGTAGAGGTGGGATCCCTCGCTAAGTCCGAGGGAAAAACCGAACCTGGAGGGTAAACAGATGATGATGATGATGATGATGATTGTTACCGTGTTTTAGCGGTAGTTATGCATGAAAGAAGGTGCTGGGTGGTGAATGGATCTCAAGCTACTAAAGTGAAATTAATTTTAAAATTTAACGAGGTTATATTTTCTTTTCAAAAACAAAGCAATAACAGACATGGCAGGTACAATGTAGCAAAACAAGGGGAGTTACAATATTTACAGGTTTTGGGCTTCACGCCCTGACTTCAGCGATCAGCTCAGTTTTACCACAAACACAAGTTTTAACAGAGGGGCAGAAAACCCCATTCATCCCTAGGAGCCCCTGGCTCCGAATTACACAGAAAAGCCTCCACGAGGCATATGACACTCCATTTTCAAAAGAGCGATCCGCCCTCAAAATTTAAGCCTCTCAAAGGCCACCCCAAACTCTACCTTCAAGCTGTCCTCTAAGGACGTATTCACAGGGATAAAATACCCAACCTACTGAGGTCTATTACATGAAAAGAAGGTTGATTACATGACCTCTAAAATAACAATTTGAGAGGAGGCTAACCGCACTCCTGATACACTTTGTTTTTAAAACCTAATCTGGCTCTGGGCCGCTAACGCAAGGGCTAATCCCATACTACAGAGGTGACTTAGAAAAGAACACTTTACATTACATAAACGAAGAATAGTTTGAGAAAATAAGTTCACCTCAAAACAAATGTGAGTGGGAGTTCGAGAGGGTTAGCACTCTCTATCCCAATATGTAGCTTTACAAGAAAAAGATGAAAAGAGTAATTACATTTTAGGAAAAGGTTACATGATGGAAATGCTTCGAACCCGCCGCGAGTGTTAAACTGCCGACCTAGCAAGAAAAGAAGTTATTAATAGGCCATTACCTGTTGTTGAACGGCTGAAGAAGAAAGAGGCGCTTCCCGCCTCCTGCTATGTACTTAATACACTGAAAGATGGAACAGAAGTGGCCCCGAGACCCTAAAATCAGCAGTTTATATCCTCTCGCGGAAGATTCTAGGCCTTAGGGGAAAGAAAACACCCTCCCACAAAATTTTTATTGGCTAGGGAAAAGAAACCCCTACATAGAGGAAAAGGAAACACATTATTGGTGGAAAATTAATTAAAGAAATTCGGGATTGGCTAGATCCAAACTAAGGGGAAAAGAGGGGTATACAGCCAACTTAAACAATGACAGAAAGAAATTTAACAAAGAACAAACTCTTGAAATAAAAATTTCTCCAACAAAATAGTTCTTTGACTCCGCACTAGGTCGCACTATTGTTGATCTTAAGTAGTGTCCTCTAGAAGAGAAAGTTCACACTTCTTACTTCAAGCGAAACAAAAACACATCAAAAATGACACAGTTCACAAACCCAAAAATTTCCAGGTAGTGACATCTTCTGAGAAATTAGTAGATTAATAGTGTAGATAAAGTTCAACCTTCCTCCAGAAGAGGAGTTTCAACTGGCGCAACTTTTAAATAAACGGTGTAGAGGTGTACCGCCCGGTACAGACCTCCCCCCCCAAAAGTTCCTCCAGGGGTGACACATGAAATCAGTTTGAAACAAAGTCCAAGTAATGATGTTGATACGAAGATAGATAGCAGAAGCATTTACAAGATTTCTTAATTCAGTTTCAAAATGTTGTTGTTTCAGGTGAATGAAAGTCTTTATGTTTGTAGAATTTGAATTTCTGAAGATAAACTTTTAATACTTGAAAGTGATGAAAAATTTGGCAATGTCCACCAAATATTGTTGTTGAATTCCCAAGTGTAGTTATTGCTTATGGTGACTGTCCATGTAGTTGATGTAGATTGAGTCGGATGGCCAGACCGGCCGTTGCAGCTTGCGTCCAACGGAGGCCGCTCGGACCCCTCAAGTACCCTGAGATACCGCTCGCCCGCACTATGAGGGGAGCAGAGGTGTTGAAGTACGCCGCGCCCGCGGTGAACAGATACAGGCTGCGGGCATGTAGCAGGTCGTGCGCCGCACATCAGCCTTGGCCGGGAGGAGAGCTCCGGCTCGCCATGCACATGTCGTCCTCGCTGGAGAGGAGGGGGCCCATCCCCCTCCCCAGTCGCTGCACGGCGCTGCGCGGCTGCGGGGGCGCTGAAACATTAAAGCTAGGCGGCAGAATTGTGTTGGACTATCATTTTCTTTGAGGGTACAGGCTTGTGGAGAGGTTGAGGGGCCAGCGGCGTGTAGATATCCATGGCATTTACTATTATGAAGCCACAGTGTAAGGTGGAGCAGGAGACGGGAGCGTGGTAATGGCCGTGGCAAGAACAGGATGGCAGTTTAACGGGTCGGGGCAGGTTTTACACAAGGCTTACATCTAAAACCAAAATATTACAGAAGGGGCAGAATGCCTTAAAAGTGAAACTCAAAAAAAAAAAAATATATAACCTTCATATCCTTTCAAAATAATATGAAGCAAGTCAACACAGAAATTACACCGGTTTCACCTGGGACAGGTGAACTCTAAATATCCTCTCGGTGGCTGGATTACTTAGCAATAAGGTAACCGGCGTAAGAAAATCGAGAATGATACAAGGCCCATGAAATCTGGGGGCAAGCTTGCCCGCGGGAACAAAATTTTTTACCATAACCTGGTCACCTACCTTCAAAGTGGTGGGTCTCCGTCCACGATCATACCTTTCCCTAACCTTTTCATGAGACACTTTAAGATTAGCTTTAGCCTTCTTCCAAAGATCTTTAATGTTGTCCGGATCTATTGTCTCGGGCAGAATGTCACTCAGAGACCAGAGGTTAGAGAGCGGCGTGTTGGGAACAAACTTAAACATCAAAGAAGCTGGAGTAAACTTGTGTGATTCATGAACCGCCGAATTCAAAGCAAAAGCTAACCAATGCAGGGACGTGTCCCACCTAGAATGATCTTCATGATGATAGGCAATCAGTGCGGACCTGAGATTACGGTTAACCCGTTCAGCCAGAGATGGTTGAGGGTAATAAGCGGAAGTAGTTACATGGGAGATGAACAAGTCAAAACAGAATTTACGAAATAAATTAGATGTAAAAGCCTTAGCATTATCAGATACAATGTATTGGCACGGACCAAAAGAAGCAAAAATAGAATTTAGGCAAGTAATGGTGGACTGAGCGGTAGCCAGCTTAGTCGGAAATAACCAAGAAAATCTAGTAAAGCCATCTACGCACACAAAGATGAACTTGTTAGCATTACCCTTTGACTGGGGGAAGGGTCCTACATAATCGATATACAGGCGTTCCATGGGGCGCGACGCTTGATGCGAAGACAAAAGGCCTACCTTGGTGGACATGGTGGGTTTACTAAGCAAACAAGATTTACAAGCTTTTACAAGTTCACGGATTTCACCGTCCATACCTTTCCAAATGAACATTTCACGAATTTTTTCACGGGTTTTAAAGATTCCAAGATGCCCTCCTAATGGGGTCTCATGATAATACTTGAAGATCATAGGCACAAGAACAGCTGGAACGACAACCTTCATCATCTTGTCATGCCTCGAAGGGCAACATAAAACACCATTCCTCAGAACATAAGGGACAGCATGTTCCCCAGAAGAAAGGGTTTCCATTATCGGAGCCAGCGTCGGATCTTCACGTTGGTATTTCTCGATATCCCTAAAGAGCATGGGAGCATCTGTTAGGATGGCATTAACCTCAGATAGTATGGACTCGGAAGGTGATGAACTGTCGATCGGTTCCTGGGTCTCGACCTCGTTTGAAAACATACGGCTGAGTCCATCCGCCACAACATTTTCGGTACCTCTGATATGCCGTACATCGAATTGGAAGGCAGAAATACGGATGGCCCAACGGGCTATACGACCAGTACGACGCGGCCTACCTAAGACCCAGCTTAAGGCTTGGTTATCTGTCTCCAGGTCGAATTTGACATGTTCCAGATAGAGACGGAACTTTTCTAAGGCGAATAAGACTGCCAACCCTTCGAGCTCATAGATGGAATACTTGGCTTCTTGAGCCGACAATGTCCTAGACGCATAGGCGATGGGTCGCCTCCCTAGTTCAGTCTCTTGAAGAAGGACTGCAGCTACAGCTGACGACGACGCGTCCGTTTGGACGATGAATTTCTTCGAGAAATCAGGCATAGCAAGTACAGGGGCATTACAGAGAGCTAATTTCAGATCTTCAAAAGCGGCTTGTTGAGAAGGTCCCCACTCAAATTTGATGCCTTTCCTACGTAGAAGGTTTAAGGGCGCCGCTCTATTAGCAAAGTTAGGAATGAACTTTCTGAAGAAATTCACCATACCGATGAACCTGGCGATACCTTTAATGTCCTTGGGAGGTTTAAAATCACGGATGGCCTGTGTTCTAGAATGATCGACTGCTACTCCATCGGGTGACACAATATGCCCTAGGAATGACATAGAGGGCTTAGCAAAGGCAACCTTGGACAACTTAACAGTTAACCCAGCCTTACGAAGGCGATTGAGAACTTCTCGCAGATGGTCTAGATGTTCTTCAAAGGTTTCGGAAAATACGACGACATCATCCAAGTAGTGATATAAGTACTCAAATTTGATGTCGGAAAAGACCCTATCTAGTAGCCTAGTGAGCACAGCTGCCCCCGTGGGGAGCCCTAAAGGCACGCGGTTGTATTCGTATAAATTCCAGTCCGTGGCAAACGCTGTAAGATGTTTAGACTCTTCGGCTAGAGGAATTTGGTTGTAGGCCTGATTCAAATCCAAGATCGTGAAGAACTTGGCCTTACGAAACCATGAAAAACAAGAATGAAGGTCGGGAAGGGGCACAGATTGCAACACCACCTTCCGATTGAGAGCCCTGTAATCAATGACAGGCCTGAAGCCTCCTTGGGGTTTCGGGACTAGAAAAATAGGCGAAGAATACGCTGACTTAGAGGGCCTAATAATACCATCCTTCAACATCTGATCGATGATTTCTTTTAGAGCCTTCATTTTAGGTGGAGATAGCCTATAAGGTGGAAAACGGACAGGAATCGAATCCGTGACCTCAATTTTGTATTCAATAAGATCAGTAACACCAAGAGTATCAGTGAATACCTCTGGAAATGACTGACATAATTTACGAATACTATTAGCCTGCTCCTCAGGTAGATGTCTAAGGTCTAACAACATCTCATCCTGGGTAGGCGAAATAGAAAAACATGACACAGAATTACACTTTAATAGTGGTATTTTACAACTAGAAGCAAATTTGAATGTGCACGACCTAGACTGGAGATCGAGCACAAGACCAGTGTGAGAAATAAAGTCCGCTCCCAGTATGATGGGGCAAGACAAGTGCTTGGCCACAAACAATTTGGTTTTCCATGTAAATTTAAAAACACGAATTTTGACCAGTAAGGAACCTAGAATTTCTAATGGAGATGAATTAGCCGAAACATATTTAACAGGAGATGAGTCATAGTCAGGGAGTTTACAAACAGCTTTCAATTTAGAATACCAATCAGCCGAAATAATGGAACAAACACTGCCTGAATCTAAGAGAGCTGTTATAGGCTCGTTATTTAACTCAATCTTAAGAAAAGGAACAGGTGCGGGGGTATCCGCCGCAATCCTAAGGCACTCTTTAGGGCATTCAAAAGATGAATTTGAAGGCTGGTCGTCCTCTGCATTTACAACCTGTTTACTAGGGGCTGAATCTCGGGAAGATGGATTAGTCGGCTCAGCCGACGCCACTAGTCACTTTTTATTATTGGCATAGCTGAAATTTGCACCAGAAGTTGAGCAGGAGGGGGTGCTATTTGAGTTTGGGCAATTCTTGGCGATATGTGAGAAGGCCCCACACTTAAAACAGCCTTGTGATGAACCAGCTCCATTCCTAGTCCCACTTGGCTTGATCAGTGGACACTTGTTGCGCAGATGGTCAGGCGACCCGCAAGCATAACATTTACGGGGATTGACTGGTCGGCGAGGTGGAGGCCGAGTGTTACTAAAGGAAGGCGGGGGTTCTTTCGCGACACGCAAAGAATCGGCGTATCTAACTCCTTCCGCTGAGACGGCCAATGCTTCCAGTTCAGAGAAGGTTTGCGGGCACGCCGCGAAACACAAATATGACCTGTAGGGTGGTGAAATCCCTTCGACAATAGCTTGCACGATCTGATCCTCAGGGAAGTGGAGAGCAAACACCCTAGTATAAAACTTAATGTCCTGTATGAAATCAGCCAAGTTTTCATCCAAACGCTGTACACGATAATAGTACTTCTGAATAAGGGAGGACCTGGCCCTAGCCGGGATGAAGTTAGCTAGCAAATGGGCATGGAAATCCTCGATAGAAGATTGCTCGGCAATGGCTCTAACTATTTTGTCAGATAGAACACCAATAGCATAAGGATAGATAATTTGCAAAATTTGACATGGGGAAAGAGAAAACACAAGGGCATGATCCTGAAATTCCACTAGAAATCTTAAAAATGAAATTACGTCACTGGTGGTATTAACGGAAAACTTGGATATACCTCTGAGCAACATTGCCAATGGATGAGGCAAGCTGCTGAACCCAGGTGACATAGTCATTAAAGGTTTCAATGGCAAAGAAGTTAATTCAGAGCGGATGTTACTCAATGACGCACGGCGTTCAGATTCGTTGTTCGATGGGGCAGAGATAGTTTGAGCAGCAACGGTTATCCTATTGACTTCTCCCTGAGGAGGCTCTTCCTCGTTACCTACATTCACCGTGGCGGGTTGATCAGTTTTGGGAGGAACTTCGCCGGTTAACAATTGAGTGACCTTATTAGACAATTCAGAAATAGTTTCAAGGAGCGTATTAGCGTCCTTCCTCTGAACGTCATTCACCTTTAGAGACAACAGATCATTAACTCTATTTGCAAAGTGATACAGCCTGCCTTGCACACGCTTAATTTGATTAGGAGACGGATCGTTTTCATCAAAAAAGCTGACTACAGATGCTAGCCCAGTAATATTCTCGACAATCGTGGAAAGAGAGTCATCAATTTCTTTCTCTCCCAAGTTGGGGATGGAAATGGGCAAATCAAGGGACTCCCTAAGCTTGTTGGTGTCGATTGCAACCGTGCCTCCAGATTGCACATTTCTGATAGTTAACTCGTATATCAACTCCTCTTTGCGCAAGTAGTTAAGGAGGAGAACATCGCGAGGGCCGGGCATGATGACAGAACAATTTTGAAAAACTCAAAAAATTCCAGCAACTGAGAAAATTGTTAGAGTTCGAATCAAAGCAATGTTTAGCCGTCAAAAGGGGCTAAATTGAGACCCATTCAACCACGCTCTGCTACCACTTGTTACCGTGTTTTAGCGGTAGTTATGCATGAAAGAAGGTGCTGGGTGGTGAATGGATCTCAAGCTACTAAAGTGAAATTAATTTTAAAATTTAACGAGGTTATATTTTCTTTTCAAAAACAAAGCAATAACAGACATGGCAGGTACAATGTAGCAAAACAAGGGGAGTTACAATATTTACAGGTTTTGGGCTTCACGCCCTGACTTCAGCGATCAGCTCAGTTTTACCACAAACACAAGTTTTAACAGAGGGGCAGAAAACCCCATTCATCCCTAGGAGCCCCTGGCTCCGAATTACACAGAAAAGCCTCCACGAGGCATATGACACTCCATTTTCAAAAGAGCGATCCGCCCTCAAAATTTAAGCCTCTCAAAGGCCACCCCAAACTCTACCTTCAAGCTGTCCTCTAAGGACGTATTCACAGGGATAAAATACCCAACCTACTGAGGTCTATTACATGAAAAGAAGGTTGATTACATGACCTCTAAAATAACAATTTGAGAGGAGGCTAACCGCACTCCTGATACACTTTGTTTTTAAAACCTAATCTGGCTCTGGGCCGCTAACGCAAGGGCTAATCCCATACTACAGAGGTGACTTAGAAAAGAACACTTTACATTACATAAACGAAGAATAGTTTGAGAAAATAAGTTCACCTCAAAACAAATGTGAGTGGGAGTTCGAGAGGGTTAGCACTCTCTATCCCAATATGTAGCTTTACAAGAAAAAGATGAAAAGAGTAATTACATTTTAGGAAAAGGTTACATGATGGAAATGCTTCGAACCCGCCGCGAGTGTTAAACTGCCGACCTAGCAAGAAAAGAAGTTATTAATAGGCCATTACCTGTTGTTGAACGGCTGAAGAAGAAAGAGGCGCTTCCCGCCTCCTGCTATGTACTTAATACACTGAAAGATGGAACAGAAGTGGCCCCGAGACCCTAAAATCAGCAGTTTATATCCTCTCGCGGAAGATTCTAGGCCTTAGGGGAAAGAAAACACCCTCCCACAAAATTTTTATTGGCTAGGGAAAAGAAACCCCTACATAGAGGAAAAGGAAACACATTATTGGTGGAAAATTAATTAAAGAAATTCGGGATTGGCTAGATCCAAACTAAGGGGAAAAGAGGGGTATACAGCCAACTTAAACAATGACAGAAAGAAATTTAACAAAGAACAAACTCTTGAAATAAAAATTTCTCCAACAAAATAGTTCTTTGACTCCGCACTAGGTCGCACTATTGTTGATCTTAAGTAGTGTCCTCTAGAAGAGAAAGTTCACACTTCTTACTTCAAGCGAAACAAAAACACATCAAAAATGACACAGTTCACAAACCCAAAAATTTCCAGGTAGTGACATCTTCTGAGAAATTAGTAGATTAATAGTGTAGATAAAGTTCAACCTTCCTCCAGAAGAGGAGTTTCAACTGGCGCAACTTTTAAATAAACGGTGTAGAGGTGTACCGCCCGGTACAATGATGATGATGATGATGATTATTTATGAGAAATTAATCTAATATTAGAGAAGGTCAGGCTGACACGCTCATTGCAATGGAGTTCCGATTTCTTTTTATCACTTTGATGAACAACATTGACCATATTGCTCTGTGCTTTGTGTGAACAAGTACTGGATGGTGCACACCTGCTGCCGGATTGAGTGGCTCAGTAGCGCTATCTTTCTGGTCCTAAACTGACAGATTCGATCCGATCGTCCTCGGAAACCGGAAAAAGTAGTTAGTGGGACGTAAAAACAACAACATGGTAATGGATTTCATTTCTTCTCTAGAAAACTGGGAAGGTACGAGATGATGAAGGCTAACTTTCGAATGAATTTGGCTGGTCTGAGTGGCTCAGATGGTAGAGTGCTGGCATAAGTGGTAGAGGCTCGGCCTTGCCTGAGTTTGACGGTATTTGGTGGTACACAAATACGTCAGTCTCATGTCGGTAGATTTACTGGCACGTGAAAGGAGCTCTCTGGGACAAAATTCTGACACCTTGGCATCTCCAAAAACAGTGAAAATAGTTAGTAGTACGTAAAACCAATAACGTTATTATCATCTCCTACAGTCCCACATTGCCTGCTGCCATTTCTTGATGGATACAGTACTTTTGTATCCATCTCTTGGCACAGGCCAGAATAAAGTGTAGCTTCCACCGAAGTCCCAGTCTCATCCATGGCTGTGACAATATGGAAGCTGCTGGAGTATGGGTGGTGCTGAGTAATGACATTCAGAACACGACTAGTGCATCTGAGTGTTATGAAAGGTGTTGCTCATAGGGTCAGTCGTGCTGCAATAGCACTTTCTGGCCCAGTGAGGAAAGCAATGGCAAACTACCTCACTCCTCGTCTTGCCGAGTACACCTCATTTAGGTGCTGCCATTGGTTTTTGCGGTTTCCTTATAACCGCATAATCTTTGGTGATGCTATTTGAAGATCCAACCAGCCTCTGGGCTGATGACCTAACACACAGACACAGTCCCACATTATTATTATTATTATTATTATTATTATTATTATTATTATTATTATTATTATTATTATTATTATTATTTGCTATTTGCTTTACGTCGCGCCGACACAGATAGATCAATTGGCGACGATGGGATAGGAAAGGCCTAGGAATGGGAAGGAAGTGGCCGCGGCCTTAATTAATGTACAGCCCCAGCATTTGCCTGGTGTGAAAATGGGAAACCAGGGCTGCTGACAGTGGGATTCGAACTCACTATCTCCCGGATGCAAGCTCACAGCTGCGCGCTCGTAACCGCACGGCCAACTCGCCCGGTATATTATTATTATTATTATTATTATTATTATTATTATTATTATTATTATTATTATTATTATTATTATTATTATTATTATACCAGAGGTACACCTTCTCCGGCCAGTTAAATTGCGTGCCTTCTATAAGGCCATCTATGTTATCTAACTTGAACTGCAAGATACTTTAGTTCTCAACCGTTAGATGTCTCTATCATCGGTTTGATTGCTACCCCTAGCGGGTCGAACTCTAATTAATTTATTAGGAAATTTGTATTTCCACATTTGGTAAACCTTAAGTTTTGAAGATTGTTTTGTTGATGTGCTGGTTCCTTCTTCAATAGTAGTCAACCTGTCAGAAACTTGTAAATATTTTCTCTGGTCAATTAAAACTGGGGGTGTGTAAAGGAATCCAGCTTATCAGTAAAGAGTTCTGGAAGCTCCTCCGCAAAAATATTGCACCCATAAGCGAATGCTTTGCAAGGGCACAATATACTATAAAAGGTGGACGCTTTAAAGCCGTGTTGTCTTCTGCATTGTTCCAGTTAATTGAGTGCGGCGTGTCCTAGCGCAGGCAGGAGCCGCGGGCGGCGTTCGGAAGGCCCAGCAACATGTTATAGCTCCTGCAGATAACTTGAGGGGAAGGTTTCAACCTCTTTTATTTTATGTAAATTCCTAATTCCTGGTAGTTTAAACGTAGAATTTTTGGCCAGTCTGAGGACTCTGGTCTGTTCCCCACTGGGAAATATGTAATGTAAAGGAAAAAAGAATGATTACCTTCTGTCGATTCTCATTCAAGTTGGTATGGGGTGACTAAAGTTTCTAAATCTCGAACATTCTTAACTCTTATTTGGTATGTAATGTTTCTCATTCAGTCACTCCTGTGTAGAATAGGCTTAGCCTCTGTATCATTGGGCCATATGCCCACTTAGGGTTTTAAGTATTTCTGGAAGGAGTGTAAGTGTTTCGCCTGCTAGCCTTTTGTTAATGGCCAGTCACGTTCAACCTTTTCCTTTTACACTATGGCCAATTTAGTATTATGCCCCTGTAATTTATTGATGTGTGTTAAGTTTTTCTGGAGTTAGTTCCCTTTAGGAACAGTGTTTTATAAACTGTTGAGCAATAGATAAGCCCACCTCGGGGCAACCTTGTGTAAATGCTTAAATTAAGGACAATCGATAGGTTGTAACTACGCAATTAGAAACTGATGCCTCTGCGAGGCTGGACTATGATATTTTTGAAGCGCAAACTCCCATGTAGTGTAAAGGATAGGTGCAAATCGTACTCTTGTAAATATTTTACCTATCAAAAGCAATAACGCTCTTTTCTACGTAAATCAACCAAACCATTAACTATTGTAAATTTTGTACCTGATTTTCGGACTTTAAGTCCTTGTGATTTTTGAACCAGACGAGTTCATCATATAGTTGCTATTTATTCAGATTTTCTATTTATCAATTTTAAATTTTAAAATGGAAAGTCATGAAATTTCAAAATTTGTTGTGTTAAGTTATGCTCTAGTTAATTCCTTGTCCACCTATTCACCTCTCACGCTTCTTACACTTCTGTGAGCCACGGAATCCCCGTAAAAATTATTATTATTATTGTACCGGTTGGTACACCTATACGCCGCCCATTTGAATTTTCCGCCTTAAAGTACTCCTCTACTGCTGAAACTCTGAAGTTTAAAACTGAATTAATTCAACCGTTTATCAGAAGATGTCACTGTGTTAATTTATAATTGTTTTTGTTTACTAATTATCAAGAAGTGTGGACAATCTCTCACAGATGTCTCTACCAAAAACTATGATCATGCACCCTTGTGCGAAGTGAAGGAACTTTTCTTGAAGATATATTGTATTCATAAGTTTGTTCCTTACTAAATGTTGTTCTTTCATTTGTAGGTTGGCAATATTAATCTTTCATTCCGCCAGTTTTGAAATTAGCCAATCGTAAATTTCTGTCATTAATTTTCAGCCAATGGCGTCTTTCTTCCCCAATGTTGATGTGTAACTGTAAGTTACCCAATAAACGACTGTGGGTGTGTCTTAATCATTCATGAAAGGTCTAGCTTAGTGTATGGAAGTATAGCAGGAGGCGGGAAGCGCCTCTTTCATCCGCCAGCAGCTCTTCTACAAGGCAATGGCCTTTTAACATCTTTATTTCTTGCTAGCTCAGCAGTTTAGCCCTCGGGGAAGGTCAGAAACCTTTTCAATGTAACCTACCTTTCGAAAAATGTAACTTAGTGCCGGCTTATGTAAAAGTGTCTTATTATTTAACTGTAAATCGGGGATAGAGAGTGCTTTACCCTCTCGAGCTCCCTTTCATTTTGAGTTGAGGTGACCACGTTTTCATAGATCTTGGGGCTCGTAGCCCAGATCTTGTAATGATCCTCTAAAACTTGTGGTTTCGCTTGTAAAATTATCATTGTACCTGTGTTTTTTAATGGTTATTTCACCTAGTGAAAATTTGTTAAATCTTGTTGTCTATTGAAAATATAACTTTATTTAAATTTTAATTCATCTTTCGGACTTGTAGTTAGACCCATTCCAGCCCGCACCTTCTTTCACCTCTGCCTTCCACGGATAACTCCGTAACAATTATTATTTCCATCTTTCATTTGATCGTTAGCTCCTCAACTGTGGCTGGCGTCAGGAAGATGTTTTGGCCCCAAAAAACGTGCCATATAAATTCATCTCACTTCATTCTCAACCCCGTATCAGGAATGATGATGATGATGATGATGATGATGATGATGATGATGATGATGATGATGATGATGTTTGTTGTTTAAAGGTGCCCAACAGCTAGGTCATCGGCCCCTAAAGTTACGAGCTGCAAAGAAATGAAACAATAATTAAAACTTCAAAATGTATCCACTGTCCAGAATCTAAAAAGCTTGATGATCAAAAATGACCATGAATCCAAAACAATCAGTGGATCCCGTTCACAATGGCTCATTTTCTGAGATGATGCTTGTATTCCTAACGGGTCCAAAATCCAGGTCACCGGCCCCTCATAATAGTACTAATCACCGGTAAAGCAGAAGCATGGTGTTCATCATTGTGTCACGCATAATGGCACCACTCACAGGTAACAAAGACCCATGGTTTTCCTCACATAAGAGTACTACTCACAAGCAACGCAGAGCCATAGTGTTCCTCACCTAATGAGACCAATCACGGGCGCCGGCTAGATCCGTGGTGTTCCTCACATAGTGGTTGTAATCACAGGCTACGTATACTAATGGTTTTCCTCACATAGTGGCTCTAATCTGAGGCTACGTATACTGTTGGTGTTACTCACATAGTGGTTCTAATCAGAGGCAACGTATACTAATGGTGTTCCTCACATAGCGGCTCTAATCATAGGCTACGTGTGCTAATGGTGCTCCTCACATAGCGGCTTTAATCAGAGGCTACGTATACTAATGGTGTTCCTCACATAGCGGCTCTAATCAGAGGCTACGTATACTAATGGTGTTCCTCACATAGCGGCTCTAATCAGAGGCTACGTATACTAATGGTGTTACTCACACAGTGATTCTAATCAGAGGCTACGTATACTAATGGTGTTCCTCACATAGCGGCTCTAATCAGAGGCTACGTATACTAATGGTGTTCCTCACATGGCGGCTCTAATCAGAGGCTACGTATACTAATGGTGTTCCTCACATAGTTGCTCTAATCAGAGGCTACGTATACTAATGGTGTTACTCACATAGCGGCTCTAATCAGAGGCTACGTATACTAATGGTGTTACTCACATAGTGATTCTAATCAGAGGCTACGTATACTAATGGTGTTACTCACATAGTGATTCTAATCAGAGGCTACGTATACTAATGGTGTTCCTCACATAGCGGCTCTAATCAGAGGCTACGTATACTAATGGTGTTCCTCACATAGCGGCTCTAATCAGAGGCTACGTATGCTAATGATGTTCCTCACATAGCGGGTCTAATCAGAGGCTACGTATACTAATGGTGTTACTCACATAGTGATTCTAATCAGAGGCTACGTATACTAATGGTGTTACTCACATAGTGATTCTAATCAGAGGCTACGTATACTAATGGTGCTCCTCACATAGCGGCTCTAATCAGAGGCTACGTATACTAATGGTGTTCCTCACATAGTGTTCTAATCATAGGCAAAGTAACCCACGTTGTATCACACATTATGGCACCACCCACAGGTAACACAGACGCACGATATTCCTCACTTAATGGAACTTCTCATAGGCAACGCAGACCCATTCTGAACACAGCGGAACCAACCAATTCCAGCGCAGCGCTCAACACCTATTCCTGCTATACGCTAGTCTGTGCAGCCGAGTGCCCGATCCCCCACCTCGGTGGGGTGTACACAATGGTACTAATCAAAGGCAACGCCTATACCCGTGGTGTTCCTCACATAATGATACTGCTCCTAGGTAATGGTGACCCATGGTGTTCCTCACATAATGGTACTGCTCCTAGGTAATGGTGACCCATGGTGTTCCTCAAATGGTGGTACTAATCTCAAGGAACGTCGAACCATGGTGTTCCTCACGTTATGGTACTAATCATAGTGGTGGTGATTACTGTTTCTAGAGGATGTAGGCCTACAACCATCCTCTTTATAACACTAATCAAAGAGAAAAAATGAAGGTACTGGCCAAAGAAAATACAAGGGCCACGAAGAGCGTGAAAGTAAAAGACTCCCTAACCCTCAGAAAGCTAATAGAGTCGGAGTCGCAAAAGAACAAGTGTTGACCAAGGAAGGTCGGATAGGAAAGATGAAAGTGAGGAGCTTGGTACAAGTAAGTAGAAGCAATGCCAGGATTCAGCTAAGGGCCCCGTGGTCGCCGACAGACGCTCCCTAGTTGAGAGCCCTGGGGCCCCTTTTAGTCGCCTCTTACGACTGGCATGAGCTAAGGTGGGTGTACTTTTCATCCGCATCCGTCCCCACAGGGGGTCAAAGAAAAGAAAATGGAAAGGATCTGACACTTAGAAAAGGGAAGTGTCGGGCCACGAAGGGCGTGAAAATGAAATAATTCCTAGGTCTCAAATTCTCTAATACTGTCGGGGACGGAAAATAACAAGAGTTGACCAAGGGAGGTCGGACAGAGTAGAGGAAGGTGAGGATTTTGAAACAAGTAAATGGAAGCAATGCCAGGTGTCAGCTAAAGGCCCCGTGGTCGCCAAAAACGCTCCCAAGCTGAGATACGCTGGGGCCCCTTTTAGCTCCCTGTTGTAGGTGTATTCTGCGTCTGCGTCCCCCACCCACAAGGGGGTATATCAGGAACGAGAATAAGCTGCAAACATACATTCGCCCGAACAGAGATTTGAGCCCTGGACACTTAGGTTAAAACCCTAATGCTCTACCGACTGTGTTATCCAGGCTCATAACGTAACGGCTAACTCTGTAGATGCTGTAAAGAGTTACTCAGAATCTATTCTGTTTGCAGCGAACCTTTTACATTCCATCAACTCACATATCCCATCTTTATCACAGGCAGGGTGCAGAACAACATTGTTTCGTAAACTAAAGGAGTGTTCGATGCTACCTGCCAGCCTCCAAATACGTTCGAGTGTAAACGTGGCACACTCCTTACTTTTGATGTATATTCCTTCTTAATTAGTGTGCCCTTCAGGGTTGGTCTTTACCTCCGACTAAACGCAGTGTCCTGGTGCGTGAGACTTTGGTCAGGGGGTAGACTACAACTGGGAGGATGACCAGTGCCTCTCCCACGCGGCCCCACCTGCTGTGCTGAACTGGTGCCTTGTGGGAGGATGGGGAGATTTGGAAGGGGTAGGCAAGGAAGAAAAAAGGAAGCAGTCGTGGGTACCATCCCGGCATTTGCCTGGAACGAGAGGGAAACCACAGTAAACCACTTCGAGGATGTCTGAGGAGAGTATCGAATACCCCTCTAGTCAGTTGATTTCCCCAGGCTGAATGGACCTCGTCCCAGACCACGTACCACTTTTCAAATTTCGTGGCAGAGCCGGGATTCGAATCCGAGCCTTCTGGATTGGCAACTGAACACACCAACATTTACACCACGTGTAGCCTATTTGGTCCGCCTCTGTGGTGTAGTGGTTAGTGTGATTACCTGCCACCCCCGGGGGGATTCAGCCTCGGGAGGTCAACTGAGTAGAGGTGGGTTCGATTCCCACCTCAACCATCCTGGAAGTGGTTTTCCGTGGTTTTCCACTTCTCCTCCATGCAAATGCCGGGATGGTACCTAACTTAAGGCCACAGCCGCTTCCTTCCCTCTTCCTTGTCTATCCCTTCCAATCTTCCCATCTCCCCGCAAGGCCCCTGTTCAGCATAGCAGGTGAGGCCGCCTGGGCGAGCTACTGGTTATCCTCCCCAGTTGTATACTGCTGCTGTTAACTTGTAGTGAACACCATGCTTTCCAATAATATTTTGCAACCTATCCAAAGCAACTGATAGTCAATTCGGTTCGATTAAGGGTCCATTCGGCGGATGTTCCGTATCCGAAAGGGTATTCGACTGGTGGATAACCTTAATTAAGAGTAAATCAGGCGTTCTACTTGTTGCAGGTCAGATTTTCCACGGATCGTGTGGATTAATTCTCAGTTATCGTTTGGATTAACAGCTGCCCGATTTTTCAGGCTTTCTTTTCACTTTTCCGGTTTCGCTGTCCACTAATTTATGAGATTCCTATTTTCTCCGAAAAAAATTCTTCTATATTGTAAATAATATATATATATAACGCTTTGCAATGCGACTGCCTTTGAAACATTTAAAAATTATTTTTTTTGATCAAGGATTTATACAAATGAAATTTTTGGTGCAATTGATGGATTCAATAAAAGTTAGTAAGCACATATTTGCTCCTCATTTCAAGTAGTTAGGCTCTCTTCTGAACCCCATCGTTTGGTTAAGATCGTGACCGAATTATTCCCGCAACGACCCCAAGATTTAAGAGTTCAATATTGCTCTACTATAGCAGCTGTGGCCGACCAACGATGGAATGGTAAGTCAAGGGTTCAGTATAGTCGAGGATTTTTAAAGTCGCTGCCCTGGAAATGATCTGAACAGATCTTATAATTCTTATATAAGCGTAACGTTCCTTCTTTCTTGTATACCTTATCCAAATCACTTCTGTGACATTTCAAAACCCACAGATAACACTTACAACAACACATCGGTATTGAAGGTTAACTGCTGCATTATACAATAAAATATGCGTATTATATTTTAAGCCAGTTAAAATATGGGTCGAACAGGTCAGAAGATTATGAAGTACTATAAAAATCTCTTTGTCACAGGAAGAATATATATGCAAACACAATATTACTTATATTTTCTTGTCACGAGGGTAGCGAAAGGAAGACAGACCGCGCATTCTTCCCTACTTCATGGTTACTGCAGCCAAACACAGCACATACCTTTCCCCTCATTTTGAGAGGAGATATAAAGGAACGACACACGCTACTATTTAATTATGTCAACTCACTGAAAAAGCATAAATAACACTAAAAACTTCACACGCAAATACACGTGCTCTTATGACAGAAAAAGTAGTTCTCAGGTCTACCCGCTAGAGAGAGCTCTAAAAGCTGTCCCTCGATATCTCGCTGAGTGTCGCGTATTGCCTCTACTGTATTTGCTAGTACACACATTATTATTTCCATCTTAGAACTCATCTCTTCCTTACAAATTCCCACCAACCATTGGTCACACAAAACATCCCTACTCCACCCGAATACATTACACCCCTACCGTCACGGAGTGGGGTAACAGTGACTGTCACTGCTTATGGAAGAGTTAAAAACAAATCGCCCGGACAGGGATTTGAACCCTGGACCCTTAGGTTAAAAGCCTAATGCTCCACCGACTGAGCTATCCGGGCTCATATCTTCACGTATATACTTCACACCACAGAGTTACTTAGAATCGATTCTGCTTGCAAGGAACCTTATACATTTCATCCATTCACTTATCTTATCCCTATCACAGGGCCAGTATAAAGGCAACGTGCAGAACAACTTTCTTTCTTAATCTGTTTACCCTCCAGGGTTGGTTTTTCCATCGGACTCAGCGGCCTTGGCAGATTAGATGTTCGAAATATGCGCCTCCAACTTCGCGGCACAATTCACATCGACACAACAATGATACGCGTATTCTTTGTCAAATTCCCGGCGTTTCTCAGACACGACGTGCAGGAGTGGCGATAGACGGATGGAAGGACACAAGGAAGACAGAAGGAAGATCATGCACAGCACCTCAGCTAAATCAGTGTGGTTCGTTAACCCTCGAGCGTCTGGGAGGCCGGGCCTCCATTACTTATATTTAAGAAGCACGTTTTCGGTGAATCAGCAGAGGACCTTATTTATTTCCTATCATATCCGCCTTAGTAGTGTAGTGGTTAGTGTGATTAGCTGCCACACCCAGAGGCCCGGATTCGATTCCCGGCTCTGCCACGAAATTTGAAAAAGTGGTACGAGGACTGGAATGGGGTCCACTCAGCCTCGGGAGGTCAACTGAGTAAGGAAGGTTTCGATTCCCACCTCAACCATCCTGGAAGTGGTTTCCCGTGGTGTTTGCACTTCTCCTCTAGGCAAATGCCGGGATGGTACCTAACTTAAGGCCGCGGCCGCTTCATTTCCTCGTCCTTGTCTAGCCCTTCCAATCTTTGGATCCCCCAGCAAGACCTCTGTTCAGCACAGCAGGTGAGGCCGCCTGGGAGAGGTACTGGATATCCTCCCCAGTTGTATACTCTGACCAAGAGTCTGAAGCTCCATGACACTGTCCTTGAGGCGGTAGAGGTGGGATCCCTCGCTGAGTCCGAGGGAAAAGCCATACCTGGAGGGTAAACATATAAAGAAGAAGAAGAAGAAGAAGATATGAAACTCAATAAATACTTCAAAATATTACAATGAATAGTACAGCGAATTTCAGATGAAAATAATGCGTTCCAATAACTGAAGCCTGCCCTCAAGGAAAGTTGTATATCACATTTGGAAACTTTAGAAAAAGGAAAAAAACAGGTTGTTCTTTATATAATGGAGGTCTGGGTTTAATTCTTTCTTAGTTAAATAATATATTTGCATGTAAACGATGTAAAGGATTCATCATCATCATCATCATCATCATCATCTGTTTACCCTCCAGGTTCGGTTTTCCCCTCGGACTTAGCGAGGGATCCCACCTCTCCCGCCTCAAGGGCAGTGTCCTGGAGCTTCAGACTCTGGGTCGGGGTATACAACTGGGGAGTATGACCAGTACCTCGCCCAGCCGGCCTCACCTGCTATGCTGAACAGGGGCTTTGTGGAGGGATGGGAAGATTGGTAGGGATAGGCAAGGAAGAGAGAAGGAAGCGGCCGTGGCCTTAAGTTAGGTACCATCCCGGCAATCGCCTGGAGGAGAAGTGGGAAACCACGGAAAACCACTTCCAGGACGGCTGAGGTGGGAATCGAACCCACCTCTACTCAGTTGACCTCCCGAGGCTGAGTGGATCCCGTTC